>NC_057796.1:421256225-421257730 GCF_018294505.1 Triticum aestivum
CACTCGCTATCCCCTCCCTCCCCGATCAAGATAGGGATCGGGGCGCTCGACGCCGCCGCCGCCCGGAGCGTCTTCGCCTCGGCCACCCCATCGTCGACCCCGGCGTCGGCCTCTGCCTCTGCCGACCTCGCGTCGCTCCTTCTACCCGCAACCGCCGGACCGCGCCCGATGCCGCGCCGTCGTGAATCCCATGGCCACCGGCCTCCCTGAGCAGGCCGACGTTTCGAGGGGCTGCCCCTCGACTCCACGCCAACGCCAGCGAGCAGGAGCTTCACTTAGTCACCGCCGTCGTCTCTTCTTCAACCTCGACCGTCTCTCCGATCCCCGTCCAGCCCGCTGCCATCCCTACAGCTCCACTGTGAGCCGCCGTCCGTTCCACCTCCCCTTGCTTGATTAGGCCATCCCTGGTGCCGTTTGCCGCAGGGCCGAATTCCGGCCGCTGCCTGCTATCAGCGTAGGCAGCGTTCTCGACCTCCCCGACGACTTGTCACGACCACCGTCCGATGCCGCGCCTCCCACGCTGTCGGACGCGTCCAACCACGTGTATTCCTGGCCAGAGGGGCGATTCCGGCGAACTCCCCCTTGGCGTCACCATGTTCTGCCTCACCGACCTGGTCGACAGTTCGAACCGTCCCGTGGGCCAGTGACAGGTGGACCCCGCGGGATTAGCCGCTAAGCTGGCCTCTAATCTACCACCCATGTGTAAATGACAAACGGGACCCATGTCCAAATTAACCTGGGATTAATTAAAAAAACCTAGTGAACTGCTGACAGGTGGGTCCAACCCTTTTAATTAACTCACGTCATAAATAACCCTGGTTAGCGTTGAAGCCAATGACATGTGGGCCCCCGTGCTTAATTAAATCGGTTTTATAACTAAAACTTAAACTGTTAATTAGTTAGTCACTGGCAGATGGGGCCCACCCCCACTAATAAACTCTTCTAGTTTAAATTAAACCCTATTAAATAAATCTGTCTATTACAGGTGGACCCCCCTTGGTCAGTTTGACCAGTCAACAGCTGACTGTTGACTGCTGACCCAGCAGTCAACAGGGGCCACTGTCAGCCTCTAACAACTCTGCTGGGTACACTTCAGTGCGTACTCATAGCAAATTGCTATTTAACTTTCAATTATTAATAATTTCAAAAATGAATAAAACTTTGAAAATTCATATAAAATAAACCATAACTCGGATGAAAAAAACTTTGTACATGAAAGTTTCTCAAAACAACGAGACAAATCCGTATACGTAGCCCCTTCGTCCGCCACACAGCTCTAGCATAGCGAACACGCAACTTTCCCCCTCGGTTCATCTGTCCGAAAACACGAAACACCGGGGATACTTTCCCGGATGTTTTCCCCCCTTCGTCGGTATCACCTCCTACCACGTTAGGGCACACCTAGCACCGCTCATTGTCTTTTCATGCATCGTCGTGCTTACGTTTGCATTATATTTATTATTTCTTCCCCGTCTTCTCTCAGGTAGACTATGAGTCTGACGCCG
>NC_057796.1:421258008-421272392 GCF_018294505.1 Triticum aestivum
GCCTATTCCTTCTCTCTACTGCTTGCATTAGAGTAGTGTAGCATGTTACTGCTTTCAGTTAATCCTGTTCTGCTGCATAGTCTATCATTGTTGCTACAGTTGTTACCCTTACCTGCAATCCTAAATGCTTAGTATAGGATGCTAGTATTCCATCAGTGGCCCTACATTCTTGTTCGTCTGCCATGCTATACTACCGGGTCGGGATCACTCGGGAGGTGATCACGGGTATATAATTACATACATATTATATGATACATGTGGTGACTAAAGTCGGGTCGGCTCGTAGAGTACCCGCAAGTGATTCTGATGTGGGGGCTGAAAGGACAGGTGGTTCCATCCCGGTAGTGGTGGGCCTAGGTTCCTGACTGACCCCAACTGTTACTTTATGGCGGAGCAACAGGGCAGGTTGAGACCACCTAGGTGAGAGGTGGGCCTGGCCCTAGTCTGCGTCCGCGGTTACATCAATTAACTCGCTTCACGAGATCTTGGTATTTGATCTGAGTCTGGCCACTGGCCTATACGCACTAACTAACTTCGCAGGAACAGTTATGGGCACTCGACGTCGTGGTATCAGCCGAAGCCTTCTTGACGACAGCGACTGAGCAGCGCACGCCGGGATGGACCGTGTAACGCAACTTCCTTTGTAATGGAGGTTGCTAGGTCTGCTCACCGGCCGCGTTCGCAACGTGCGGGTGTGCAACGGGCGATGGGCCCAGACCCCTGCGCACATAGGATTTAGACCGGCGTGCTGACCACTCTATTGAGCCTAGGTGGGGCTGCGACGTGTTGATTTCCGAGGCCGGGCATGACCCAGGAAAGTTTGTCCGGCCAGAGGGATTGAGTGTGTTGGGTTATGTGTTGCACCCCTGCAGGGAAGTTTATCTATTCGAATAGACGTGTGCTACCTCTTGAGCACTGCGTTGGTTTTCCCTTGAAGAGGAAAGGGTGATGCAGCAAACTAGCGTAAGTATTTCCCTCAGTTTTTGAGAACCAAGGTATCAATCTAGTAGGAGGCCACGCACAAGTCCCTCGCACCTTCACAAACAAATAAATCCTCGCAACCAACGCAATAAAGGGGTTGTCAATCCCTTCACGGTCACTTACAAGAGTGAGATCTGATAGATATGATAAGATAATATTTTTGGTATTTTTATGATAAAGATACAAAGTAAAGAAAGCAAAATAAAAACGGCGCCAGAAATAGCTTGTTGTCGGGAGATTAATATGATGGAAAATAGACCCGGGGGCCATAGGTTTCACTAGTGGCTTCTCTCAAGAGCATAAGTATTACGGTGGGTGAACAAATTACTGTTGAGCAATTGACAGAATTGAGCATAGTTATGAGAATATCTAGGTATGATCATGTATATAGGCATCACGTCCGAGACAAGTAGACCGACTCCTGCCTGCATCTACTACTATTACTCCACACATCGACCACTATCCAGCATGCATCTAGAGTATTAAGTTCATAAGAACATAGTAACGCTTTAAGCAAGATGACATGATGTAGAGGGATAAACTCATGCAATATGATATAAACCCCATCTTGTTATCCTCGATGGCAACAATACAATACGTGCCTTGTTGCCCCTACTGTCACTGGGAAAGGACACCGCAAGATTGAACCCAAAGCTAAGCACTTCTCCCGTTGCAAGAAAGATCAATCTAGTAGGGCAAACCAAACTGATAATTCAAAGAGACTTGCAAAGATAACCAATCATACATAAAAGAATTAAGAGAAGATTCAAATATTGTTCATAGATAAACTTGATCATAAACCCACAATTCATCGGTCTCAACAAACACACCGCAAAAGAAGATTACATCGAATAGATCTCCACAAGAGAGGGGGAGAACATTGTATTGAGATCCAAAAAGAGAGAAGAAGCCATCTAGCTAATAACTGTAGACCCGAAGGTCTGAGGTAAACTACTCACACATCATCAGAGAGGCTATGGTGTTGATGTAGAAGCCCTCCGTGATCCATGCCCCCTTCGGCGGAG
Organism: Triticum aestivum; assembly: GCF_018294505.1. Taxonomy (NCBI): domain Eukaryota; kingdom Viridiplantae; phylum Streptophyta; class Magnoliopsida; order Poales; family Poaceae; genus Triticum; species Triticum aestivum. Next base: position 421,260,015 of record NC_057796.1, read on the forward strand.
CTCCGGAAAAGGACCCAAGATGGGATCTCACGGGTACAGAAGGTTGCGGCGGTGGAATTAGGTTTTTGGCTCCCCCTCTGGTAGTTTGGGGGTACGTAGGTATATATAGGAGGAAGAAGTACGTTGGTGGAGCAACATGGGGCCCACGAGGGTGGAGGGCGTGCCCTGGGGGGGTAGGCGCGCCCCCCTACCTCGTGCCCTCCTGGTAGCTTTCTTGACGTAGGGTCCAAGTTCTCTGGATCACGTTCGTTCCGAAAACCACGTTCCCAAAGGTTTCATTCCGTTTGGACTCCGTTTGATATTCTTTTTCTGCGAAACTCTGAAATAGGCAAAAACAACAATTCTGGGCTGGGCTCCGGTTAATAGGTTAGTCCCAAAAATAATATAAAAGTGTATAATAAAGCCCAATAATGTCCAAAACAGAATATAATATAGCATGGAACAATCAAAAATTATAGATACGTTGGAGATGTATCAAGCATCCCGAAGCTTAATTCCTGCTTGTCCTCGAGTAGGTAAATGATAAAAACAGAATTTTTGATGTGGAATGCTACTTGGCATAATTTCAATGTAATTCTTCTTAATTGTGGTATGAATATTCAGATCCGAAAGGTTCAAGATAAAATTTCAATATTGACATAAAAATAATAATACTTCAAGCATACTAACTAAGCAATTATGTCCTCTCAAAATAACATGGCCAAAGAAAGTGCATCCCTACAAAATCATATAGTTTAGTCATGCTCCATTTTAGTCACACAAGAATGCTCTCATCATGCACAACCCCGATGACAAGCCAAGCAATTGTTTCATACTTTATTAATCTCAAACTTTTTCAACCTTCACGCAATACATGAGCGTGAGCCATGGATATAGCACTATGGGTGGAATAGAATATAATGACGGGGGTTATGTGGAGAAGACAAAAGGGGAGAAAGTCTCACATCAACGCGGCTAATCAATGAGCTATGGAGATGCCCATCGATTGATGTTAATGCAAGGAGTAGGGATTGTCATGCAACGGATGCACTAGAGCTATAAATATATGAAAGCTCAACAAAAGAAACTAAGTGGGTGTGCATCCAACTTGCTTGCTAACGAAGACCTAGGGCATTTGAGGAAGCCCATTGTTGGAATATACAAGGCAAGTTATATAATGAAAAGTTCCCACTAGTATATGAAAGTAACAAAACAAGAGACTCTCTATCATGAAGATTATGGTGCTACTTTGAAGCACAAGTGTGGTAAAAGGATAGTAACAATTTCCCTTCTTTGTTTTTCTCTCAATTTTTTTTGGGCCTTCTTCTTTTCTTTCTTTTATGGCCTTTCTCTCCTTTTCTCCCTCACTTGGGACAATGCTCTAGAAAATGATGATCATCAGACTTTTATTTATTTACAACTGAATGATTACAACTCGATACTAGAACAAAGTATGACTCTATATGAATGCCTCCGGCGGTGTACCGGGATATGCAATGAATCAAGAGTGACATGTATGAAAGAATTATGAACGGTGGCTTTGCCACAAATACAATGTCAACTACATGATCATGCAAAGCAATATGATAATAATGGAGCGTGTCATGATAAACGAAACGGTGGAAAGTTGCATGGCAATATATCTCGGAATGGCTATGGAAATGCCATGATAGGTAGGTATGGTGGCTGTTTTGAGGAAGATATAAGGAGGTTTATGTGTAATAGAGCGTATCATATCATGGGGTTTGGATGCACCGGCAAAGTTTGCACCAACTCTCAATGTGAGAAAGGGCAATGCACGGTACCGAAGAGGCTAGCAATGATGGAAGGGTAAGAGTGCGTATAATCCATGGACTCAACATTAGTCATAAAGAACTCACATACTTATTGCAAAAATCTACAAGTCATGAAAAACCAAGCACTACGCGCATGCTCCTAGGGGGATAGATTGGTAGGAAAAGACCATCGCTCGTCCCCGACCGCCACTCATAAGGAGGACAATCAAAGAACACCTCATGTTTCAAATTTGTTACATAACGTTTACCGTACGTGCATGCTACGGGACTTGAAAACTTCAACACAAGTATTTCTCAAATTCACAACTACTCAACTAGCACAACTTTGATATCACTACCGCCATTTCTCAAAACAATCATCAAGCATCAAACTTCTCTTAGTATTCAACACACTCATAAGAAAGTTTTTACTAGTCGTGAATACCTAGCATATTATGATTAAGCAAATTACCATGCTATTTAAGACTCTCAAAATAATATAAGTGAAGCATGAGAGAACAATAGTTTCTATAAAACAAAACCACCACCGTGCTCTAAAAGATATAAGTGAAGTACTAGAGCAAAAACTATATAACTTAAAAGATATAAGTGAAGCACATAGAGTATTCTAATAATTTCCGAATCATGTGTGTCTCTCTCAAAAGGTGTGTACAGAAAAGATGATTGTGGTAAACTAAAAAGCAAAGACTCAAATCATACAAGATGCTCCAAGCAAAACACATATCATGTGGTGAATAAAAATATAGCTCCAAGTAAGTTACCGATGGAAGTAGACAAAAGAGGGGATGCCTTCCGGGGCATCCCCAAGCTTTGGCTTTTTGGTGTCCTTAGATTATCCTGGGGTGCCATGGGCATCCCCAAGCTTAGGCTCTTGCCACTCCTTGTTCCATAATCCATCAAATCTTTCACCCAAAACTTGAAAACTTCACAACACAAAACTCAGCAGAAAATCTCATGAGCTCCGTTAACGAAAGAAAACAAAACACCACTTCAAGGTACTGTAATGAACTCATTCTTTATTTATATTGGTGTTAAACCTACTGTATTCCAACTTCTCTATGGTTTATAAACTATTTTATTAGCCATAGATTCATCAAAATAAGCAAACAACACACGAAAAACAGAATCTGTCAAAAACAGAACAGTCTGTAGTAATCTGTAACTAACGCAAATTCTGGAACTCCAAAAATTTTACCAAAATAGGACGACCTAGCAATTTGTTTATTGATCAGCAGCAATTGGAATAAATATTTTATCACATTCTGGTGATTTTTAACAATTATGTTCGTTAACAGAAAGTTTCTGGAATTTTCAGCAAGATCAAATAACTATCATCCAAGAAGATCCTATAGGTTAAACTTGGCACAAACACTAATTAAAACATAAAAATACATCTAACCAGAGGCTAGATCAAATAGTTATTCCTAAACAGAAGCAAAAAGCCAAAAACTAAAAATAAAATTGGGTTGCCTCCCAACAAGCGCTATCGTTTAACGCCCCTAGCTAGGCATAATAGCGAGGATAGATCTATGTATTGCCATCTTTGGTAGGCAATCCATTAGTGGCTCTCATAATAGATTCATAAGGTAATTTTATTTTCTTTCTAGGAAAGTGTTCCATGCCTTTCCTTAACGGAAATTGGAATCTAATATTTCCTTCCTTCATATCAATAATTGCACCAATCGTTCTAAGGAAAGGTCTACCAAGAATAATAGGACATAAAGGATTGCAATCTATATCAAGAACAATAAAATCTACGGGCACATAATTACTATTTGCAACAATAAGAACATCATCAATTCTTCCCATAGGTTTCTTAATGGTGGAATCCGCAAGGTGCAAATTTAAAGAGCAGTCATCAAATTCACGGAAACCTAGTAAATCGCATAAAGTTTTTGGAATCGTGGAAACACTAGCACCCAAATCACACATAGCATTCATGATCTTTAATTTTAATTTTAATAGTAGGTTCCCACTCATCATAAAGTTTTCTAGGTATAGAAACTTCCAACTCAAGTTTTTCTTCATAAGATTGCATCAAAGCATCAACGATATGTTTGGTAAAGGCTTTATTTTGACTATAAGCATGTGGAGAATTTAACACGGATTGCAACAAGGAAATACAATCTATCAAAGAGCAATTATCATAATTAAATTCCTTGAAATCCAAAATAGTGGGTTCATTATTATCTAGAGTTTTGACCTCTTCATTCCCACTTTTACCAATTTTTGCATCAAGATCTAAAAACTCCGAATTTTTTAACGCCTTCTAGGTAAAGGTGGAACATATTCAGTCTCATCATTATCAAGATTCATATTGCAAAACAAAGATTTAATAGGGGACACATCAATAACTTTTAGATCTTCATCTTTATTCTCCCAAAAAAATTCCGGCTTAGCGGCCATCTTATTAACTAAGGTGGCGTGCTTATCCGAAACTTCAGCTATTAACTTCTCAAGATGAGCAATCTGAGATTTCAAACCATCAAATTCTTTAGACATATCATCGAGCTCTTTATTCATATAACCCATAAAGCTTTTTTGTTCCCTAAGCTCTTTTCTATATAAATTATTATGCTCAAATTGTAAGACCATAAAACTCCTGACTTTGCTTTCAATCTCTTCTAACCTTTTAAGGTGAAGATCTCCAAATGAAGGTAGAGCCATCGTGCCAAGCAAGCAATCCAACACACGAACAAACAAGAAGCAAGCGAACAAGAGGCGAACGGAAAAGAGAGGGCGAATAAAATGGCAATGGTGAAGTGGGGGAGAGGAAAACGAGAGGCAAATGGCAAATAATGTAATGCGGGAGATAAGGGTTTGTGATGGGTACTTGGTATGTTCACTTTTGCGTAGACTCCCCGGCAACGGCGCCAGAAATCCTTCTTGCTACCTCTTGAGCACTGCGTTGGTTTTCCCTTGAAGAGGAAAGGGTGATGCAGCAAAGTAGCGTAAGTATTTCCCTCAGTTTTTGAGAACCAAGGTATCAATCCAGTAGGAGGCCACGCACAAGTCCCTCGCACCTACACAAAAAATAAATCCTCGCAACCAACGCAATAAAGGGGTTGTCAATCCCTTCACGGTCACTTACGAGAGTGAGATCTGATAGATATGATAAGATAATATTTTTGGTATTTTTATGATAAAGATACAAAGTAAAGAAAGCAAAATAAAAACGGCGCCAGAAATAGCTTGTTGTCGGGAGATTAATATGATGGAAAATAGACCCGGGGGCCATAGGTTTCACTAGTGGCTTCTCTCAAGAGCATAAGTATTACGGTGGGTGAACAAATTACTGTTGAGCAATTGACAGAATTGAGCATAGTTATGAGAATATCTAGGTATGATCATGTATATAGGCATCACGTCCGAGACAAGTAGACCGACTCCTGCCTGCATCTACTACTATTACTCCACACATCGACCGCTATCCAGCATGCATCTAGAGTATTAAGTTCATAAGAACAGAGTAACGCTTTAAGCAAGATGACATGATGTAGAGGGATAAACTCATGCAATATGATATAAACCCCATCTTGTTATCCTCGATGGCAACAATACAATACGTGCCTTGCTGCCCCTACTGTCACTGGGAAAGGACACCGCAAGATTGAACCCAAAGCTAAGCACTTCTCCCATTGCAAGAAAGATCAATCTAGTAGGGCAAACCAAACTGATAATTCGAAGAGACTTGCAAAGATAACCAATCATACATAAAAGAATTAAGAGAAGATTCAAATATTGTTCATAGATAAACTTGATCATAAACCCACAATTCATCGGTCTCAACAAACACACCGCAAAAGAAGATTACATCGAATAGATCTCCACAAGAAAGGGGGAGAACATTGTATTGAGATCCAAAAAGAGAGAACAAGCCATCTAGCTAATAACTATGGACCCGAAGGTCTGAGGTAAACTACTCACACATCATCGCAGAGGCTATCGTGTTGATGTAGAAGCCCTCCGTGATCGATGCCCCCTCCGGCGAAGCTCCGAAAAAGGCCCCAAGATGGGATCTCACGGGTATAGAAGGTTGCGGCGGTGGAATTAGGTTTTTGGCTCCCCCTCTGGTAGTTTGGGGGTACGTAGGTATATATAGGAGGAAGAAGTACGTCGGTGGAGCAACATGGGGCCTACAAGGGTGGAGGGTGCGCCCTGGGGGGGTAGGCGCGCCCCCCTACCTCGTGCCCTCCTGGTAGCTTTCTTGACGTAGGGTCCAAGTCCTCTGGATCAGGTTCGTTCCGAAAATCACGTTCCCGAAGGTTTCATTCTGTTTGGACTCCGTTTGATATTCTTTTTCTGCGAAACTCTGAAGTAGGCAAAAAACAGCAATTCTGGGCTGGGCCTCCAGTTAATAGGTTAGTCCCAAAAATAATATAAAAGTGTATAATAAAGCCCAATAATGTCCAAAACAGAATATAATATAGCATGGAACAATCAAAAATTATAGATACGTTGGAGACGTATCACCGTGTCCCTCGGTAAAAGGACGACCCGGAGTTGTACCTTAACCTTATGACAACTAAAACCAGATACTTAATAACACACACCCTTTCAAGTGCCAGATACAACCCGGTGATCACTCTCTCACAGGGCGACGAGGAGAGGATCGCCGGGTAGGTTTATGCTATGCGATGATACTTGGTGAACTTACCATCTACTCTCTTCTACATGCTACAAGATGGAGGCTGCCAGAAGCGTAGTCTTTGACAGGACTAGCTATCCCCCTCTTATTCTGGCATTCTGCAGTTCAGTCCACCGAAATTGCCCCTTTACACTCATACCCATGCATATGTAGTGTAGATCCTTGCTTGCGAGTACTTGGGATGAGTACTCACGGTTGCTTTTCTCCTCTTTCCCCCTTTTCCATTCTTTGCTTCCGCTGACTCGTCTATGATCGAGCACTCGTATTCGAGCCCTCGAGGCCCCTAGCTTGTATTATGATACTTGTATGACTTATTCTATTTTAGAGTTGTGTTGTGATATCTTCCTGTGAGTTCCTGATCTTGATCGTACACGTTTGCGTGTATGATTAGTGTACGATTGAATCGGGGGCATCACAGGGGAGGCGGGCAGATCTTCAATGCCAGAGAGGGAGGGGAGCCTGGACGGACTAGAAGGTTGGACCAGACACCTGAGGCCGGCGTACCCATCGGGATAGTGGTCGTCACGGCCGCCACCACCGCCTCCTTGGCCATGGCAGCACCCCCCTTAGACTTGTCCACTGGGGCATTGTCCTTAAAGAACTCACGGGATTCAGAACCCATGCCGTCCCACTTCGAGTGTGTGAAGTGAGGATTGGAGCCACCGCTCGGGTTGGGAGCATCATCACCATCCTCCCCCCACTAGTCGGAAGGAGGTGGGGGTGGAGGAGGAGCATGGGGGTTAGCCCCAGCCTCGACGCGGACACGAAGATGGAAGCCTTCAGCCGAGGGGAACACACCAGCGAAACCGTGGACACAGAGGGGGTCGACACACCATATTCTGAGACGAACAGGGCCAAGAACTTGGAGGGACTCAGGATCAACCATGACCGGCTTGCCAATCAGAATGCCAAAAGCCATCACAAACTCAGAGGATCGCAAAGCAGGGGGAAAATCATCGATCATAACCCCGACATCAAAGAGCGGAGAGATCTCCTTGGAGCCATTAGAGGCAGCTTTAATAGAAACAACCAGCTGGTTAAGGGGGAGGGTAAAACTGGTGCAGGATGAGATCATCTTGAGGCTACCCTTGGAGGGAAAGACAGCCGCGAACTCGAAATTTGAGAGCTGACGGATCTACCAGTCCCAGCCTCCGTCATCCCAATGTTTCAGCTCATCTAGAAGGGTCTGGGGAGAGATCTTGTGGTCCTTGATAGTGATGATGGCATTGGATAAGGCAGGGGCAACAACCACTTGAGGGATCTCGCTATCAAGTGCGAAGAAAGAGCAGCCAGGAAGACTGCGACCATAATTCACGAACGAAGCGGGTTTGCGGTGGTTTTGGCAGTCCACGGTGAGATGCCCCTCCTCTCTACAGATGAGGCAGTAAGGGGGGGTTGAAGCAGCTGGACTGGAAGTGCCCAGATTGGTGGCAAGCAAAGAAAGTGAGGTTAGGGTTGGGGTTTGTAGGCTGGATAGCAGGAGGATGATGAGCGGGGAGGAGAGGAGGCGGAGAGAGGATCCCATCCCCCTGGCCAGCAGAGGACGTGCCAGGGCCAGAGGGAGGCGGGCGACGGCCGAACACGCCAGATCCAGGGCCACCGCACGTCATCGGACGACCACCGAACCCCGAGGAGGGCCCAGGCGCCCGGCAGCACCGCGGCCCGGGGCTAGCTGCCTGTGGGGGGGAGGAGGGGGAGGACGGTGGCGGAGCCCGATCTGCCAGCCACCACCACAGCGTCCCAAGGATCCCCACCAGAGCCGCCAGATCTGGGCGCCTCCAGCCCTGAAGCCGCTGCAGAGGCTGCCGAGGAGCGAGCCCGCTCATCTCTCTGGAGCCACTCGGGCCCCACCGCCCAAGCCTCGCGCTCACGAGCCACCTGCTCATGCGAAGCCTGCTCGGCCTCAAGCTTGGAGCGTAGGGCCGCCTCGAGCTCCAAATTGGTCGCCCATCACCAGGCCCTCACGCCGCCGCTTCTGACCAGAGATGGCCTCGCTCGAAGAACCACGCGACTGATCCATGGACAACACGGCCGCAAAGGAGCGAGAGAGGGGAGGTGGCGGAGCAGATCTACAAAAATGGAGGACGACCCCTTGCGGACCCATATAAAGCCAGAGCGAGCCAGGCCAGGAGCGTCCATGCAGGCCGGGCCAGAGAGAGGGGGAAGGGATAGGGTCGCTCAAGGCCTAGGGCCCAACACAGAGAGTGGAGTGTAGGCAGAGGAGGAGGAAAGTGGGGGAGGCCCAACAGGACCAACAAGCCCAGAAGGGGGCGAGGGAGCCCGCACCGTAGGCCCACAAGTTAACCGGTCGGGAACCCGATCTAGGGTTGGCAGAGAAGCCGCCGTCGCCAACGGCAAAGGCCCCGGACCCACAAGCGACCTCGTCTCCAGCGCCACGGACGGCAGAGAGCATGAGGCGCCCACCACGAGACCACCAGATCCAGGACCAGCACCTAACACCCCACGATCAGGCAAGGGCGCAGGCCCCGAGCGAGCAAACCACCGGCGACGGCCAATGCGAACCCACCCAGATCCATCCGACGAGGAGGAGAAGACAGACCTACCCAGGGCGCGCGGGGCGAACTTCCTGACCCGAGCCGGCTGCGCCAGCATCGCCCCCACCCCCACGACGAGAAGGGGATCTTGGGAGCAAGGCAGGAGCTTGGAATCGGAGTCCGACCCGTCGTCGCCATCCGCCAGAGCCCAGAACCTGTTGCGGGGCCGCAAGCCAGGGGAGGAGGGACGAGGAGAGGGGGTGGGGGGCCGTCGCAGCGGAAGGAGCCGGGGCCGGGGAAAGAGGGCTAGGAGGCGAGGAGAGGAGGGCGGCCGAAGAGGGGAGGGAGTAGGCCGGCGACGGGGTCGAGGGGGGAAGGGGAGGGAGGGGATAGGAGAGCCATCCCAGTTTTCGAAGGGAATTTTTTTTCTCCTATTGTTCTATTGTCCAAGTCCGTGAACTTCCCAAATCTTTTCTCTACCTTGTGCAATCATTGTAATCATGTAGTTACCAGTAGAAATGTATAGTACTCCTTATAGTTAATGGAATGCTAGATCTCTCTTACCTCTATTTAAAAGAAATAAAGCAAACATTTAGGTACTCCCCTCTCTCTCTCTCTCTCTCTCTCTCTCTCTCACACACACACACACACACACACACATGAGAGAAAGGGAGGGTAAGTTTGGTCTGGTTGGAAGAGTCTCAGATGAAAATACTGTGCACATTTGTACTCACAATCTCCAAAATCAGATGACGTTACAGGTCTCCTCGGAGCACTGTGTTATACATCATCATGTGCGGCAAAAGCATGACTGGTTTTGGATGCTAAATAAACCTGGTAAATGTGAGAAATTTGGATGCTAGATATTGGGATTATATGGATAAAAAAAATATAAGAGCGACTCCAACCATAGTCGTCAAATCCCCCTCCCCTAAAACCATTCTGGGTTCTCTCAACTTCCAACGCTCATACCTTGCTTGGGACTTCAACCATCAATGGTATGGGCGCCAGCAAGTCTACAAGAGTCCCACTATATAAACGACACTTGCCGGCCGATTTTTGCGCGACATGCAAAATCCAGTTGTTGACGCATGGTATGAAAGTGCAGCGGTGCATTCGATTTAGGATCGTGCACATATCGGACGAGGAAGGATCGTTCGCACAGTAGATTCGAGTCTACAGACCATTACGGATTACATTTTGTCTACAAATTCTCTCTTTTTTGCACTCCCTTCATTTTTATTTAGTTCGCGTATTAGCTTTGGTCAAAGTCAAGCTTTGTAAACTTTGACCAATTTTATAAACAAAAATATTAACATATACAATAACAAATCAATACCATTAGATTTATTATTAAATGTACTTTCACATCATATAAATTTGTTATGGTAAATGTTTATATTATTTTTTATGAAATTGGTCAAACTTTGCGAAGTTTGACTTCAGTCAACTCTAATATGCGGAGTAAATAAAAATGAAGGGAGTACTTCGTAGTGAAATATTTTATAGAAAAAACATGAATACCTAATGATGCATTGCCAAGATAAATGTAATTTATCATGACGTCCATAGCCTTGAACAGAAATAAAAAATCAATGGCAGTTGTTAGAAAAGATGAACTTGGGAGGGTGTAAGTATAGAAGAGTCTAGGATAAAATATAATTATGTTTCGTGGTTTGTGCATAGTTTCCATTATATTGGCCTTCAGTCCAACCATAGAATCTTCTAGATGTTACACTTAGCGGGATCAGGGGTAGTAGAGATCGAGTTGATCGAATGGCCATGTAGCGCTAGAATTTGCCATATCTCTACTGCCCGATCGGTTTCATCCAACAGCTGGCAAAAAAGTTATTAGCACACACTATGCAGTGCTATTGATAATGATAATGATACAGATGTGGTTTATGCCCTTAGAGAAGTGAAATTTATTTTAGAGTGGAATACAAGAGGAAAGCGTGCAGTACATAGCTAAGCATTCATGATACTCAACGATTTTTCTTCCAGATAAAAACATACAACTTCCCATATTATTCGATGTCATAGCATCTCATACACAATGTGCACATAGATGCATCACAAGAAGACGCGTTGACCATGCGACGTACTCCTACTTGCTTTAGCTAGTTTCCAGGCCTCTAGGGTACGCATTTGGGTGCGGAGCACTCCTCTCTGCATGCTTTATTGCACATCTGGCCCATCCCGTAATGACACCCGATGCAGTTTCGGGTGGTGCAGGAGAAGGCACATTTAAAGTTGGGAGCGTCGTTGCACTCGTCGCAGCTGTCGGTGCAGTTTTTGCTGGTCCTGCATTCCTCGATGGCGCTGGTCTTGCAGGAGTTGCAGGGAACTTCGACGTTGCATAATGCGCTGCACTTCGAGGGAATGGAGGCGTCGCAGGAAAAGTAGCACTGTGAATAACAGTCGTTGCATGATATCAGTCCCGACGCTGGCGCCGGAGTGGGTGGCAACGGCGCCGGAGGTGGTGGTGTGGAGGTTGTCGGTGGCGGTGCTGGCGACGGAGAGCCATGACAGCGCCCCAAGGAAGGCACGACCAGCATGGTGAGAACAGCAGCGACGGCGGCCGCTTTGAGAAAGAGAGCACCTGAATGTGGAGCCATTGTGTTGTGGACACAGCAACCAAGACTAAGGGAGAGGGAGAAGCAGGATGGGATGTGAAGACTTGCTGGTGCACATACGATGCCATTTATAGCCTAGTAGGCACCCAAGATTGGAATCTTAGGTATAGCAAATTAGTCGACGAATTAAAATTGCAGCTATGTAAACTGTACCAAATTGCAAGTTGAGATCTGCGCCGTCCATGTTACACGTTTGACTTCACATATTCGTATTATTACTTTATTAGTTACTCATCTTGACCGGGCAATTTGGGTTCGATAGTCTAAGTGGAGGAGAGAAAACTGAATTATACGAGAGTCCTGACAACTGCCTTGTTTTGGTAGATATTGAAATGTAGATTTTGGACACTTTACTTTGATTAGCAGTAAGAACTAAACTTTACTGGTGAAACATTCCGAGAGAGAGAAAGGTTAATTAGATGCCCAAAAAACTGTGGTTGTGGCCGCCTTTTTTTTTTTGAGAGAGATGTGGCCGCCTAGGTTACTGTGATGGGAATAGGGTAAATCAACTTCCGGACCATGGCAACTTGTTCCTCCTTATTTGCACACGCTAGCAATTTTGATACAAAAATAGTATTAATCGTATATATTTTTCGTTGCAGCTAAAATACATTTTAGTATAGTTCCTGAATAACCACTTGTGTGCGCGTCAGGTTGGTAGAGTTTAGGATCGACGCTCCCTCCCTGAAAAAACTGGATCGCTCTCCTCTGCCGCTCCCGTGGGCGACAGACGAGGCCTATTTTTCGTTGCAGCTAAAATACATTTTAGTATAGTTCCTGAATAACCACTTGTGTGCGCGTGAGGTTGGTAGAGTTTAGGATCG
>NC_057796.1:421272790-421278784 GCF_018294505.1 Triticum aestivum
GCAGGGCGCAACGGCGCCAGTGCTGGCTGTCGCGACGGCGCGTGGATGGCTGCACGATGGTGGCGGTTGTGCAACTATGATCCTGGCGGCTCCATCTGGTGGCAGGTTGTGCGGCGCGTCGGGTGTTGGTGGCGGGTTGTGTAGCACGTCTGATGGCACTTGGTGGCACGGGTTGCGTATGGCACAGACTGGCGGCTGGTACTGTCCCCGGGGCGGTTGTGGCCGGGGGCTGTCCTCAGGCCGTGGTGATGGCACCGTGGCAGTCCTTGGAGTTCCAGCGATTGTGTGCGTCTCCTCGCCGAGGCACCGCACCGTTCCAGTCAGTTACTGGGTCGGGATGGCGCGACTCCCGGTGAAAATCATGTCGATTTCTGTCTTGACGGATCATGGCGGCGTCATTGACGTCGTTTCCTTGTTGGGGCATCATCGTTGCAGTTAACGTCATCTCCCTCGGGGTGCTCCGAGGGAAACCCTAGATCTGGGTCTTCCCGGATCGGGTGATGATGGCATCTTCGATGTCGTTCTCCCTCCTGGGGTCATCTTGGAGTAGGTGCTGACTGTAAGGGCCCAGAGGCGGAGCGGGGTTTCATCCTCCGCATCGACGTGGGTGGATCTCAGTGGCGTGGTGTAGTGGAGTCTCTGAAGGAAATATGCCCTAGAGGCAATAATAAAGTTGTTATTTTATATTTCCTTATTCATGATAAAGGTTTATTATTCATGCTAGAATTGATTTGATCGGAAACCTTAATACATGTGTCAATACATAAACAAACATCATGTCCCTAGTAAGCATCTACTAGACTAGCTCGTTGATTAAAGATGGTTAAGGTTTCCTAACCATAGACATGAGTTGTAATTTGATAACGGGATCACATCATTACGAGAATGATGTGATGGACAAGACCCATCCGTTAGCTTAGCATAATGATCGTTCAGTATTATTACTATTGCTTTCTTCATGTCCAATACATATTCCTTTGACTATGAGATTATGCAACTCCAGGATACCGAAGGAATACCTTGTGTGCTATCAAACTTCACAACGTAACTGGGTGATTATAAAGATGCTCTACAGGTGTCTTCGAAGGTGTTTGTTGGGTTGGCATAGATCGAGATTAGGATTTGTCTCTCCGAGTATCGGAGAGGTATCTCTGGGCCCTCTTGGTAATACACATCATAAGCTTGCAAGCAAACAACTAAGGAGTTAGTCATGAGGTGATGTATTACGCAACGAGTAAAGAGACTTGCCAATAACGAGATTGAACTAGGTATAAGGGTACCGACGATCGAATCTCGGGAAAGTAACATACCGATAGACAAAGGGAATAACGTATGTTGTCATAACGGTTCGACCGATAAAGATCTTCATAGAATATGTAGGAGCCAATATGAGCATCCAGGTTCCGCTGTTGGTTATTGAGCGGAGAGGTGTCTCGGTCATGACTACATAATTCCCGAACCCGCAGGGTCGCACGCTTAACGTTCGTTGACGCTAGAGTAGTATTGGGATATTTGATGAGTGGTAACCAAATGTTGTTTCGAGTCCCGGATGAGATCCCGGACATAACGAGGAGTCTCGGAATGGTCGATAGGTAAAGATTTATATATGAGAAGTCATATTTTGGGTTCCGGAAAAAGATGCAGTTTTTTCGTTATTGTCCCAGAAGCTTCTAGAAGGTTCCGGAGGATTCCAGAGGGGTCCGGAAGTCCACAAGTGGTTCCACCATGACCCAAGGGCTAGAACGGGCTGCGGGGAGGCGCCCTGGCCTTATTGGGCTAGGCGCACAAGTCCTTAAAAGCCCATGTTGCTAGGGAAAGTCCTAGTAGGAATAGGATTGGACTTGGAGTCCAAGTCCTCTCCCCCTTAGCTACGCCCTAGGGCTTGGAGGGGATGTTTACCTCACCCCTCCACCTATATATAGAGGGGAGGGTGTTGTGGATTTGTCACGGAAGATGTCCTAGGGTGAGGAGTTAGTCGTGAGGCCAGCGCATCTATGTAGTAGCTTGAGAGGGGTTGAGCGGAATCGAGAGACGCAACACAAGACGAGGATTTAGACAGCTTCGGGCCCCGGGAAACGTCATCCGGTAATAATCCTACATGCTGTTTGAGGCTGATCTCATTATGCTCATGAGGGAGTCGCCGTAAACCAGCTCTCCTCTAATTGTGTCTAGCCCTAGAGATTATTGATTGTTGCCTGTAGCTTCTCTGGGGAGCCCTGCCCCTCCTTATATATGTTGAAGGAGTGGGTTACATGTGTAGTCCTATTAGGATTAGGACTAGTCTATCTCTAATACAAACTGGATACAAGTCCAGGTCTTAACTCCTTGTAAGACAAGTATTCCTCACGCCTTTCCTCTTAAACCGGCCCACCATAGTATGAACCGACCTTCGTGAACCACCCGTTGGGCCACCGGGTCTTGTCGCTCCTTTGACCCGCCTGCTGGATTACCAATGAATCGTAAACCGCCAGGTCCAAACGGGTCGCCAGTGAATCGTCAAGTCTCAGCCGGGTCTCAAGTAAACCGCCAGGTCCGGCTGGGTTATACTTCCGGCCGGTTTACGCCGCGGGGTATTTCCCCGACATTAGCCCCCAGTTTAATTTGGATTTATCCATGTTAAACTGATTTTGTAACACAAAGAACAAAGTTGACTGATTATGACCGGCATCTGATCATCCTTAAGTCCTTGTCATTCCCTCCTTCTAGAAAATCCGGGTCAACAAGCCAGGTTCGTACTCAATTTGCTGATATTGGTTTCTCACAGAGAAATATTGTGAAGAATAATCCACTTGAGTCGGCTTCCAAAGCGCCGGCTTAAGAAATATTGGTTTTGAAATACTCATCTGATATTCAACCGGTTTGAAGAAGTAGAACTTGCCGGTTTATCATTGCCAAAACTGCCAGGTTATAAAAACTGATAATTTCGGGTCATGATTGTTGCAGACACCGGGTCATAATGATTGGTGACGCCGGATCAATCTGGTTTGCTCAAAACTGAAAATCGGAAGATATTTTCCCTTATATCCATATTACCTGTAGCCCCCAAGTCTTGAACAGAACAAAGTGATGATTTTAGACTTGTTTCCATATAATTACTGCCACTTTGAAGAAATCCATGTTGTTCATCTCTAGTAAAAACTGAATACTCCATATATGTAGCACCCCAAGTATCGGGTTGTCATGCTTGCAGCAACCTGGGACTTGTAATTGCGTATAAAAACTTCAATCAGTGTAGCCCCCAAGGGCCGGGTCATTATGCAATAATGAGCAGGGACTTTGTAAATATAATCATGTAGACTTGAGCAGTGATGTGTAGCCCCCAAGGGTCGGCTTAGTAAGATAATACTGAACCGGGACTTGATATATACTTCAATGAAAATAACATCTTATAATGTAGCTTCCATCGTAGGGCTTGAACCCACGTCCACAAGGTTAAGAGCTTTGTGCTTTACCGACTGAGCAGTGAACCCTTTAATATAATGGATTAAGGCTTGTATACCTTGAATGTTTGACAAGAGCAATTGGTAGCCCCCAAGGGCCGGCTCATTATGATGTGATGAGTCGGGTCTTCAATAAGGCTAATAAAAAATGACTTTGCATTACCCCCCAAGTGTCATGGTGCATGCTTGTAGTGACATGAGACTTGCATGTAATCTCAATTTGAATAATGTAGCCCCCAAGTGCCGGGTCGTAAGCATGCAGTGACTCAGGACTATTCCTTCCATTGTAGAATAAATCATATCCTTTGATAAAATAATAGCCATTGCGCTAAAGCGACTTTGAAAACCTCAATAATATCGGTTATTAATAACCATAAAAATCCAGCCATGTTGGCTATTCAACATAATATAATCCAGTATGAAAACCTTATTCATTCAATATCATAATGAAAATTCAGCCAAGTTCGGCTATTTGAATAATATAACCCAATGATTGATAAGCGCATGATTCCAATGGCGCAATCCAAATATATACTGGCGACTTATAGTCCAAAGCCAGGCCGGTTTAATAAACACCGGATAATTTATCATCAGGCTTTATTCAACCTGGTTCTGCATACAACAAGTTTAAAGTGTCCCGGCGGTTTATAACCAAGGCTGCACTTAAGAATAATCAAATATGAAATATATCATACCTGTGACATTGAATCACATTGTTGGTTTTACCAACTTTTTGTAGTAAGGGTGATAATCCCAATCTTACTGATAACTCCTTCCGTATCGTGCCGGTTTATGATAAAACCGTGCCGGGTTGTGATAAACACCGGATTAACCATATATAATACTGGCGACTTGTAGTCAAAACCAGACCGGGTTGATAATCTCCGGATTATAATTTGATTGTATATTGTCAACTTGTAGTTGACGGCCTAACCGGGTTGATAAACACCGGTTTAAAAACGTCACAAATCTTAGCAAAAGAAAAAGAAACTTAGCAAAAAACAAATAAAACCGTTGTAGTCGAGGCTTTTCACGGGCTGCCAGGCCCCAAATTTGATCAAGAGGTGTTGCTATGGTTCGGGTTCGACCAAGCCCCCAAGTGATGCTGTGGCATTACGTCGATCAAGAGGCATTGCTATGGTTCGGGTTCGACCAAGCCCCCAAGTGATGCTCTGGCTTTACGCCGATCAAGAGGTGTAGCCATGGTTCGGGTTCGACCATGCTCCCAAATGATGCTGTGGCATTACGCCGATCAAGAGGCGTGGCTATGGTTCGGATACGACCAAGCCCCCAAGTGATCAATAATATGATAAGCCAATAAGGTATGATACCCATGTTTGAACCGCGCCTCATGGCAGCAGGTCCTCTTTGGCACCCTTTAACTTTTTGCAAGAGATAAATTCTTCTTGAACCGGGATTTTGAACCGGATATTGAGAGCTTCAAAGCTTTGTGGGAGACATCTTTCCCTTGAACCGGATTTTAAACCGGAATCTTCATTTTCAGCCGGAAATTTTCTGACGGCCTTTAAACTCGAACTTGCGAGAAGTTAATTCCTTTTTGAACCGGACATTGTTAAACCGGGTTTGAGCGCTTCAGAGCTTTGTGGGAGAATAGATTTCCCTTGAACCAGATTGTAAACCGGATATTGAGAGCTTCAGTGAGACTGACTTCCCTTGAACCAGATTTTAAACCGGAATCCTTTCTGATGACCCAGAACTTCTTCATTGAGCTGGGATTTTTAACTGTCATATACTTTCTAAGCCGGAAATTTTCTGACGGCCTTCAAATTGTCATCAATATGGTAGTAGCCTCCGGGACCGATTTATCTTTCCCTCCAACGTCCTGGGGTTCTTGACTTCACTGAAAACCGGCATATAGCTGAATCATATCATTGTAGCCCCCGAGTCTCAAGGTGACTCGAGGAGTTGGCTTGAGATTCTCCATGTTTGACCGTGATATAAACCGGCATAACTTGTATATCATTGGTGTTTATAGCACGCCGTGAATCCACAGAAGGTTGAGGTGACTGCGGCGGGTTATAAATGATCCCGTATGAGCCGTGTCAGTAACTCGGCCAATGGTTCCTTCCAACTGGCGATTTGAAGTTAACAAAAATGTAGTGGCGGCGACTTGTGCGCCTTCCCATTGAGCCATCCAGTGCAGACGGCGGTTGATAATATATGATAATTTGCCTCCATTTTGTTGAAAGAAAACCGGGCTACCCAAGCTGTGACTTGCTCATACTCAATAAACAGCTCATGCAGACAGGTGCGGCCCGGTATGTTGACACTAGTACAAAACAGGGCTTTCGTCACAGGGCAATTTTCACATTAGTCCCGGTTCAGTCATTGGTCCCGGTTCGTGCGGTAAAGGCATTAGTCCCGGTTCACCTGGGCCCTTTAGTCCCGGTTGGTGCCACGAACCGGGACTAAAGGGTGCGATGCCCATTAGTACCGGTTGGTGGCACCAACCGGGACTAAAG
This sequence comes from Triticum aestivum, assembly GCF_018294505.1. Lineage (NCBI taxonomy): Eukaryota > Viridiplantae > Streptophyta > Magnoliopsida > Poales > Poaceae > Triticum > Triticum aestivum. Next base: position 421,278,714 of record NC_057796.1, read on the forward strand.
GTCTAACCTTTAGTACCGGTTGGTGCCAGAAACCGGTACTAATGGGCTTTGAGGCATTAGTACCGCTTCAT
>NC_057796.1:421279073-421296881 GCF_018294505.1 Triticum aestivum
AAAAGAAAATGATGGAAATGTCAAAAAAATAAAATAAAATAAGTTTCCCATGTGATATGTGGTCTAGTTGTTGGGAAAATTAACAAATATGAATTTCGACTTTATTTGCAAAATCTCTTTGGAATTTCTTAAAATGGGCATAACTTTTGCATACGAACTCGGATGAAAAAGTTTTTTATATGAAAAATCATCTACTCGAAAAGTTACATCCCAATTTAATCGGGGGAACCCCGTTAAACATTTTTGAAATCCTCAAAAACCTAACAGAAAAAAGATACGGGGCTTTTAAGATCTGGAGAGGCAAAAAAATTCAAAAAATTTCAAATTGTGGTCAAACAGTGGTCAAACAATGGTCAAACTAATTATTCTAGAATATTAGTGTTCCTAAATAATTATTTTAGTTTTTTTGAATTTTGGTCAAATCTGGTCAAACTGTGGTCAAACAATGGTCAAACTAATTGTTCCAGAAATATTAGTGTTACTAAATAATTATTGTTTTTTAAAACAATAGTTTCGAACTCAAACAGTGAAATGTGTCACTTCATGCTCAAGCTAAATTTCTGAGGGTTAATAGAATTGACATCTTACTATTGTCAGGAAAACAACAAGTGCAGACTTGGAAACGAGGGAGAATAGAACCCGGAAGTTAAGCGTGCTTAGGCTGGAGTAGTGAGAGGATGGGTGACCGTCCGGGAAGTTAGATGATTTGGAATGATGAGGGGTGATTAGCGATTAGAGGATAAATTGAGCAGTGATGAGGGGTGGTGATTAGAGATTAGAGGTTAAAATAATTCAGAAATTTGAAAATAAAAAAAATTCGAAAAAAAAATTTCAAAAAAAAATATCATAAAATTTCCATTAGTCCCGGTTGGTAACACAAACCGGGACTAAAGGTGGAGCTCCAGGCTGCGTCCACGTGGACGGCCTTTAGTCCCGGTTCGTGTAAGAACCGGGACTAAAGGGGGGAGGCATTAGTAACGACCCTTTAGTCCCGGTTCAAAAACCGGGACTAAAGGCCCTTACCAACCGGGACAAAAGCCCCCTTTTCTACTAGTGTGATGTAGACCAGGCCGCGAGAGACGGACGACAAAGACGACTGCGGCTTCAGAGGCGGCACAGACAGATGAGTCCGCCGCGGCGTTGTAAACCGGCGCGGGTGGGAGAATCGGCTACGGGGGCGGATAATAAGTGGCAACCTACGCAGGATGAGCGCTATTACAAAAATAATATTTGCTCACGCCCCTTTCGCAACACCTTTTGTAATAATGGTCCTGTGAAAAAATATCATAGACCAAGTAATGGTTCTTTGATAAAAACAATATGTGTTAAGAAAAATAATCATTAGATGAATATCACCTGATTTGTTCGGATGACGAATGATCCCTTCAATCGCGACAGAGGCGGCTCAAGCAGACCAATGACTCAAAATAGTCCCGGCGGTTCAGGCAGACCGGCAACTCCCGACGGCTCAACACATTAGAGGCGGCTTGCGGCCCTGACGGCTCTCACACCTCCAAGTTAGTAGCTCCACACACTTCATGGCTGCCCCCTTTTTTTATAGCTTTGCCCGCAACCAAGTGATTCTGTAGGGCTGCTTTTCAGCGGATGCAGCATTGGATTTTCAATAATACCAACTTGTACTAGATGGTTACGTGAGCAAAGAGTACTTAATCAGTACTTGTCCGTGAAATCTTTCATGTGAACAGTGGCAGGAGTGTTTGATGTAACTTATTTCTGCCCCCATTGTTTTCCTTGTCTCCACTTTCATGTGTAGCAGACTGAATAACAACGACGTAGTGATAATCCTGTCCACAGCCTTAGGATTGATCCCGGTGCCGATCAGGCACAATTTTAACAACAGCAAAGTTTGAAGCACGGAGCAGGGTTGCGACTGCGGCTCGCAGCAGTCGCAGGCGACTCAAGACTGAAGCGAGACGCGGCAGGCGACTTGTAGATGAAGATGAGACGAAGCGCAGGCGCGAGAGGAGCTGATGGCCATGCAGGATGGAGACAACTTGGCAGGGCTCGGAGCCTACTGGCGCGCGGGCGCAGAGACCTGCAGCGGCAGCTGGCAGAGGCAAGGCAGGCCGGGCTGCATGCGGCGGATGCGGGCTGGCTCACGGGCATCGTATAAAGGCGACAAGCCTGCGCCACGTCGGCAGGGCCGGCTCAGCAATAAGGCAAGTGAGAAACGGCGACTCACATATAGGGGTGTCGAACTGATTGGGCATGGCAAACGGCCGGAACGGCAACGTGGTTCGGGCGCGCGGGCGAAGCCAACCAGGCACGGATAGAGGCGGATCTGGCTTGCAGCAGACGCAGAGCAGTGGCACGCGGCGGCTCTAGCTTGTGTGGCTCGGCGATTCGTGTGGAGGGTGTTTCAGACACAATTCCAATCCGGTGGCTGCTGTGGTCACGGCGGTGGCTCAAGGCACGGCCGTTGAGGCGAGGTGAAGCGGAGGCGGCGGCTCACGACAGCGAAGGCAAGGTGGAGGCGAAGCCGGCTTGCAGCAAGGTCGAACAGGGGCAGCAGCTCGGGAGGTCGTGAAGCATAGAGGCGAGGGCCGCGCCGGCGAGGGCGGCTTATCACGGAGACCAGGCAACAGCTTGAAGTGGCGGCTCAAGGCTGCGGTAGTGTGGCCGCTCTCATCTCAGCGTGAGGCAGTGGCGGCTCAAGGCTGCGGTAGTGTGGCCGCTCTCATCTCAGCGTGAGGCAGTGGCGGCTCAAGGCTGCGGTAGTGTGGCCGCTCTCATCTCAGCGTGAGGCAGTGGCGGCTCAAGGCACGGCACGGCGCACGATGTTAACAACTCCAAAAGGCGAGATGGGGCCTCAAGGGCAGCTCGGAAGGAGGCTAGCGGAGGCGACCTGGTAACTCGCCGCGGCGGGCCGGCTCACAGGTGAATGCAGTGCTTCGGCCTCGGCAGAAGCGGAGCGAGGCGAGGTCACTTGGAGGTGACGACGGCAACCAGCGGCTCGAGGTGAAGCCGGCGACTCAGCAGTTCGGGAGGCCGCGACGCATAGAAGCGGGCGTCGAGACGCGGGCGGCAGCTGCGGAAGTAACGATGGCGGCCGGCGGGGGAGCCATAGAGACTTGTGCCTTTGAGATGTTGCTCCTTTGCGGGTTTTACTTTTGTATACTCACGTGGACTAGTAGCAGAAACTGCTTCGAGACTTAGAGCTTTTGACTCGAGCGTGGAGCAGCAGTGCGACGCACCGAAGCCAAAAACTTGTCCTTTCCTTTCACGGGATCAACTCCTGGTGCTCTTTCCTTTCAACACCTCATCTTCTGACTGATGCCGACAGCTCCTGCTGATGTGTTTGTTTTTTGGGCGATGCTAGGCGCCGGCGCACCGGCCGAACGCTTTGGCCGGTCCAACCCTAGCCGTCCGATCGACCCGTCCCGATCCGTTGGATCCAATCAGGTTGTTCTCTTCCACCCCGTCTCGCCGCCGCAAGCGTTCCCCCCCCCTCGTCGCCGCCCGCTTCGCCTGCCCTCCGGTGGTCGCCGGTCCCCACCCTCGCCGGTCGTCGTCGCCGGACCCCGCCCTCGCCGCCCGTCCTCGTCCCCGGTCCCCGCCCTCGCCGCCCGTCCTCGTCGCCAGTCCCCGCCCTCGCCGGCAGTCCTCGTCGCCAGTCTTGAAGCACACCGGCACCCCTTGTCGTCGCAGCACCTAGCAGCCGCCACCATCGCTGCACTGTCGTGTCGCCGACACAGCTCTCAACGTCGCTGCTCGCTGCCATTGGCGAGTCAGGTTGAAGCTTTTTATCTCATCGGTTGAAGCTTTTCTCTATGCCTGATGAAGCTTTTCTCGCGGATTGAAGCTTTCCACCGTGCCAAATGAAGCTTTTTTCACCTGAGCTTGAAGCTTTTTTCACAAAAGGGTTGCAAGCTTTTTACTCTGCGGTTGCAACAAAAACACAGAGATTCGCCATGGTCGTCGTCGAGGAGGATTTTCTCAATCTCTTTTTGAAGCTTTTCATCTGCGGGTTGAAGCTTTTTGTCAAAACGGTTGTAACTTTTCCTGTATTTCGTTGTCTGGTTGAAGCTTTTTTATCTACTGGATGTAGCAAAAACCTCCAATGGTAGTAGCAAAAAGCCTGCTATGGTTGCAGCAAAAAAATCATTGTCGTCCTCGCGAGGTCGTAGCTCTGCCTGATGGATGTAGCAAAAAGCTTTGCCGGTAGTAGCAAAATCCAACAACGGTTGCAACTTTCCCTTTTTGTGCAGTGCCATTGAAGCTTTCTATGTCTATGGTTGAAGCTTTTTTCAACGGGTGTTGAAGCTTTTCTAGGTGACGGTTGCAACACTTGTATACGCGGGAGGATCCGGGCGTGGCTGCAGGCAGCCATGCCGGCCGGCGAGGGAGCGCTTCACCGGCTGCGACCCCGTGATGACGATGACGCCGCTTTGCTGCAACCGTAGTAGATTTTTGCTACCACCGGCGATTGAATTCGCTACAACCGGTTCCAGCAAAACTTCACCGTGAGGGGTAGTCTGCCATGGCTGGTTGCAGCTCTGGCGTGGCCGGGTCCGGCGAGGTAGGCAGAGCTCCGATGCATGCGAGGGAGGAGTCGCCGTGGTAGCACCCCGTAGCACCGGTTGTAGCATCTCCCGTTGTCACCGCCCCTCGGTCGCCGGCGAGCTTCGAGCGGGGAGGGGAGCGCGTGGCGCTGCGACCGGGGGGCGGGGGGGAGGGGGAAGGGATGGGGAAGGGGTGGGAAGGAGAGGGCAGAAGAAGAGGGCGGCGCGATGCGAGGAAGAGGAAGAGGAAGAAGGGGATCGGGAGGAGGAAGAAGGGGATCGGGAGGAGCGCGATCGTACGATGCGCTGCGCGTCGCTTCGATCGAGTGGCCCGCGTGGGACCGGCGGAACGGTTCGGCCGGTGCACGATTCCTAAACACTTCCCTTGTTTTTTTCACCCTATCCTCGGGAGTAGCAGTAGTCAGAAGACACCAAAATACGTAAGTGTTCGGTGCAGCCGATTCGATTCAATCTCAATGGAAAAAGGAAATCTCCGGATTCGATCTTGATACAAATAACAGTTCGCTTATCGGTCTCGGCGACTCTTGTACGTAGCGGCGGCGACTAGGCGAATCAGACAAAGCAACCGTATTTTGACGACTTCGATACGTGCAGATGAAAACCCCCTTTGCACTTGGCTGTTTCGCAGCGACGAAGGAAAAAAAGTGATCCGGCCACGACGGATCGTCCGCTTGCATGCGACGGCGCACACAGATTTTAATTTCGTCCGACCTCATAGATTATAAACTTTGAAATTGACGCAGATCTTTTCAACCCGGCTCTTCTTCATCCGAAAAATCACAAACTTCTCGATCCCTGGAAGAGATCCCTCCAAGAACTCACACCATCGTGCACGGGCCCCATGGTGGGTGCCAACTGTCGTGGATTTGGCACGGCAGATGTCCTAGGGTGAGGACTTAGTCGTGAGGCCAGCGCATCTATGTAGTAGCTTGAGAGGGGTTGAGCGGAATCGAGAGACGCAACACAAGACGAGGATTTAGACAGCTTCGGGCCCCGGGAAACATCATCCGGTAATAACCCTACATGCTGTTTGAGGCTAGATCTCATTACGCTCATGAGGAAGTCGCCGTAAACCGGCTCTCCTCTAATTGTGTCTAGCCCTAGAGATTATTGATTGTTGTCTATAGCTTCTCTGGGGAGCCCTGTCCCTCCTTATATATGTTGAAGGGACGGGTTACATGTGGAATCCTATGAGGATTAGGACTAGTCTATCTCTAGTACAAACCGGATACAAGTCCCGGTCTTAACTCCTTGTAAGACAAGTATTCCTCACGCCTTTCCTCTTAAACCGGCCCACCATAGTATGAACCGGCCTTCATGAACCGCCCGTTGGGCCACCGGGTCTTGTCGCTCCTCTGACCTGCCTGCCGGATTACCAATGAATCGTAAACCGCCAGGTCCAAACGGGTCGCCAGTGAATCGTCAAGTCTCAGCCGGATCTCAAGTAAACCGCCAGGTCCGGCCGGGTTATACTTCCGGCCGGCTTACGCCGCGGGGTATCACTACAAAAAAAATACACTTCCGTGATGATACGTGTTTGTCACAGTAGGTCGCGTTTTTCGTCATGCATGTACATCCATGACAAATTTATGACAGAATCAAGATAGTCATACATGTGCTGTCATAGAAGTGTTCCATGACATTACCAAAATTATCATCACGGAAGTGTCCACTTCCATGACGATAAATCGCGCGTCATAGAAGTGCTTTCGTCAAGGGTGACCGACATGTGGCATCCACCGTAACGGAACGCCGTTAAGCTATCGGGTCGGGTTTTGGATCCGATAACCCGTTAACAGCCCCGACCAATGGGGATTTTCCACGTGTAAAATCATCATTGGCTGGAGGAAACACGTGTCGGCTCATCGTTGGGACAGATGTCATCCACTCATTGGACAGAAGGCGCCTATGATACGTCGATAGTGGCACGGCCCAACAGAGGCCCATTCCTGTGAAAAGGCCAGCCCGTTTGACTTGGTCAAAAGGTGGCGGGCCGGCCCATGGAAAGCCTGTTAACGGCCTGTTCACATATAGCCCATTTACAGCCCGCTCGCCCAAGGCCCTCTACGCCCTATCCGAATTAGGCCCAGTAGCGTTATCTGGGCCACTCAATATGATTCCAGCCCGTTTTCACTTCTGGCCCATGTATGGCCCATGATGTCTTTCGGCCCATATGAGGCACTATGTAACTCTTGGCCTATTAACGGCCCGTGGTGAAACTGGCCCGTAATGAACAGTGTATCACTTTACACCCATTAACAGCCCGTTATTCCGTTGGGCCGTTTCCAGCCCATGTTATCTTTCGGCCTTCTCAGAGCCCATTTATTCTTGGGCTCATTTCCACCATTCGTTTACTTACGGCCCGTTACTGTCATTTTCTGCTTGTGGGCCAAATTCAGCCCGTGGTTACAGTCGGCCCGTTTGTGGTCCGTTAATACGTTGGGCCGTTTTCATAGCGTCATCAAATAAGGCCTATTAACGATGGCCCGTTATGGTCGGCCCATGAACGGACGATGCCAACTCTAGCCCGTTTACGGCCATAATGCGGCCTGTTATTGGCCCATGTTTAGCCAATCGATCATACCACCCGTATAAGGCCCATTGATGATACGGCCCGTAGAAGGCCCGTTGTTTCTACGGCCCGTAGAAGGCCCATTAATTGTTTCTACGGCGCGTAGAAGGCCTACTGTTTCTACGGCCCGTAGAAGGCCCACTGTTTCTACGGCCCGTAGGAGGCCCAGTGTCACTACAGTAAATATTAGCCCATGGTTATTGTGGCCTAGTTTTAAAAAATAGGTTATTGCAGCCACTAGCAAACCGCTGAAAAAGAACTGCACTGACTACAAGCAAACAAATAAACAAGACAACAAGGAAATAAATTAGCAAGCAACTTATGCTAGGCTATCACGGCTATTACACATATTACATCCACTGGGCATCAAAGTTCGCCACCAGTGATCATAAAGCGCAACGAAGAAGCAGATTACAAAAACTGGGCACCATTACAGCGTAACAAAATAATACTGAACCGAGACCACTTCCAAGACAGTTCAAGAAAGGTTAGCCTTGCGGGGGAACTGCTGTGCAAACTGGTGAGCAAGGCTGTGAGACCGGCCTAGCATGTCGGTCATAGCTTCCAGGTGTAGCTGTTTAGCGATGAGGTTCTCATTGGTGTTCTCCGTAATCTTTCTTAGAGATAGGACTTCAAGTCAAAGTTGAGTTGTAGAATGCCTTTCTGCTAGAACTTGGGACCGAAGAAGTCAAACTGATTCAGACAACCAATTCTGGGAGCTTGTCTGACAGTTAGTCTCAAGTAACTTGAACACTGCATCAAGACAAGACTTTGGGGTTGTCTCGCTATCTTCATGGTGTTTTGCCTTCTTTGCTGTAATATATGTTGGGTTTGTCTCACAGCCTTCAGCAGACTTGTGCATGCCATCAGGCATATCACCCTGAAACAAAGCAGAGAGATGACAGGTTTTGCACGTATATAAACAAAGATGATAACTGTTCTGTCAATTCTATCCAATTTCAAAATAGAAAATAAAGAGTAAGTTCAAAATATCAATAGCATAATTTGGCATTGTTCATAATGCGGGGAGCTTCACCACACTACTGGATTACCATGTCAACATAACAAGCATAGATGAAGGGCAAAGAAAATCATTGTATCTATTTTGCATAATGTGCATGGCATGTTGTTCATATCATCAGCCACATTAGTAAGATAAAACAGGAGATGACAAGGTGCAAACGTGGGCTGCTTCACCACACACTGGATTATAGATCCACAAAAACAAGCATACATATAGGGAGTATTAAGTAATGTGCATGGTATGCATAAGGAATTTGGTTTTACAAGTAAAACTTAGAACTTACGGTTCTTACGAACATGCATTTTGGTAGAAACAGCAAACTAAACAGCAGTAAACGATAGGGAGTATGAGCAAATTAAACAGCAGTTGAGGATAAAGGCTTTAGAAGGACTGACTTACATTAACAGTTAACACCGGCTTTATAATGCACTTCTCCATGTCAAGGGAAGGATAACTCAAGAATTTCAGCATAGAATCTTCTTCATAAGCATTGCCTGTACTCTACATTTTGTAGAGAGTAATTATAGATATGATAATACTGGAAGGGATAGAGGATAATGAAGATAAGATGCAGATTGATGCTACATAATCAACTACCAATCTCTGGAAGTACAAGCGTTACAGGACAAAATGTACTGACAAGAGTAATGGGCTACACTTCTGCACTGGCATTGTCTGTGTATTCTACTTGTTGGTAAGATTAAATATAGATCTGATCTTTTTTAGTAAATGGTGGGCGAGGGAGATAAGATGCAGAATGCTACAAAGTGAACCAATCCCTCTTCCCATAATACAAGAGTGTTTTGAACACTGGTGTACTGTACAAAACGTTCTTATATTATGGGACGGAGGGAGTAGCTGTTAATGTAAGTACAGTGATAGACCACGTTCAGTCCATACAAGAGGACTGCAGAGCTAAACCTCTTCAAAAGCATTGGGTTGATTCTAAATTTATGTGAGAGTCCATACATATCTTATAATGTCCACCAAATGGACGATTACGAGGCTAACATGTGCAGTGATGCTACATAATCAAACAGCTATGAAAGTAAGTATGGTCATACAGGGCAAGAGGTACTCACAAGAGCAATGCAGTGTGCAGTATAGTTACGAGATTCTCTGGTCCCTTGAGAACGAATGTTCTTCTGCTAACAGTTTTCATACAAGTGAGACATTAAGGCAAATGCAGAAATGTAGTTCAAATTGTGATGTGATATCATAGACAGTACCTTACGCTACAGCCGAGACCAATGTGTAACAAAATTATTCCAGTCACCGTCGGATAAATGTAGCACGAGAGACTTTACAGAAATTTCGTTCAGAGGGTTGCCATCGAAGTGCGCTTGCCTCAGGTAGGAACGATACTTCATCAACGAGTGCTTGAAAAGCGCAACCAACCATTGCTCGTCATCACAATCCAGTTTGCTCCTCGCCTATTTAAAATAATGAAATCTTGTGTCTTCTGTCAACAGAAACATATGCAGTAATGACCATGAATAACATTAGTACATTACGTACGCGTAAGTTGCGGAGGAAGACTGGAAATTGTTCTGTGTCTGTGGCATAATCTTTCCATGAAGGAAAGATGCGCTCAAAGTTCCTCACAACAACATAAGCTTCGTCTTCTAAACTGGGAAGAAATGGAACAGGGGTCCTATTTACTGCAATTGGGGCTCTCTCTAGTTCGAAAAGGGATTTGGCAACTGGATTTGGTGTACTCTTTGCTGGAATGGGGGTTTCGCATCGTACAGCTGGTGCTATGTCAACTGGCATAATCATACTGTTTGCTGCAGTTGGGGTCTGCTGAGTTGGGGCATCAGAAATGACCAGTGTAGTAGGGCTAGAGTATGCTAGAGTTGGGGTATTTTGTGGGTCAGGTGATATTGCAACTACACCTAATGGGCTATTTGATTTATCAGGTGCCACTACCTTTTCCAAATACTTTGCTTGTGCTCCTCCATGATCAGCAATCGCCCTCTTCCTTTTGAACGTCTGATACACAAGAACAACATTTGAATGGATAAATATGGTATGATGACAGATGGAATATGTACTGAAAATGGATAGGCAGGGCGTGTTCACATACACGATGTGTAAACTAAGCTAATGGCAGTTCAACAAAGTAGAAGCAATGCAAAGCATCAGTTGCAAGATATGTGCGAGCAATGTAACCTTGGAAAGTTTGAGCAAGTACCTTGATGGGTGAATAAGATAGGGCATCTTCCTCTGACTCCTCCACTAGGGAGCTACATTGACTTAGGTCTCCCTCTAGCTCAGAATCACTGTTAATGCCAAGTTTGCATTGCATCCAGACTTGATTTCAGTCCCTTAATGCCAAGTTTGACAGCCATGGCATTGTTCTACTTTATTCTTTTCATGTGCGCAAGCTCACAATCATTATGATGCTGTTCAGAATCTGAGATTCATGAAAACATAAAAAGTAGTCAGATTATCTATGGAATGCATTGCGGATTCAACTCGGAGAGTGTCTCCCTATAAACCCCTGCATATGCAAAGTTCACCTCCCCAACCGTGCTAACCAGACCACACACAGAAATACAAACCCCTTATGTCTCTATAACAGGCAGGCACACATTTCAAAACTGAAGTAGGAACATTAGAATCATATGAAATTCGTATTTGAACAAATGAACTAAGCAATTATGAGTGGCGTAATGTTTAGCTTCAAGGGTGGAGTGTTGGTAGTGCAACACAAAGCAAGTAGGCAGATTGTATTCCATGTAAAAGATCGAAACCTATGTAAAAGCTGGAAATGACACTTTCTTTCTATACAATGTTGTGTTCGTTACCCACACATGATGGAAGAGATCACATAGAGAAATACTATTCACTCATGTCTACAGTTCCAGTATTTTGAAACAGGGTGGTCCACCCTAAAAGAATATTGACAACAAATATGACAAGGCAAGCATAGATGTAGTGAATCAATCATTTACTTGTGAGCTTACTAGGACAAGTATGCAGAATTGTAACTGCAGTAAGAGACCGTCCAAAATCTGAATGAAGAAGTTTGTCTAGCACTTATTGTTTGCAACTAATCGACGTGAATAATTGGATATTATATCGAATGAGTGAGAAAGACAAGTAAAATTGTCAACAAACCTGGCTTGCAGTAGTAATCTGGGTCAATGTCACTATGACCAACAATCCAAAATGACTAGTTTCTATTCCGAGGGCCGGAATTTTGAAAACCCTGTGAACTTTAGAGGTACTAAAGATTACCGAAATACATCTGAACCATTAAGTGTAGGTAGCACTGAGCACACAACAAGCCCTAATGACAGTCCTGCCTAATGATTAATGAATCAATTAGAAAATGGGTCATGAGGAGTGGCTGCTGAGTGTTGAGGACGTATCTCAGGATAAATCGGGTTGGCTTGGTGGGTGCTGCACGCCTGAGCCCTGAATGGACTGGGAAGGTAGGCACGGCGGCGCGCCCGGGCAGCGGTGACGCTGTTGGGCGAGCGGCTCCTGGCCTCCTGTTAGTCTGGCGTCTCCTCCTAGAGTCATGCCGTCCGGGGACAGCAAGTCGCCGGCGAGGCAGGCGGCTGGGGGCGAGTAGAGATCGGAAGCGCGCAACAGAACAGAGGGGAATCGGGGCCTGGGACGACCCAAAATCCCAGGGTGGGCCGGCCCACCGTGGGCACACTGTAGAGATACACACCCGAGCGGCGAACATGCATTTTCAAAACTAATTTAGGAACATTTAGCAGACCAATTAAACAACTCTGTTTTAATAATATCAGATTCGTATTTGAACAACTAAGCTTGTTTAGCTTGATGGGTGGAGCAGTGTTATTATGACACGAAGCACGTATTCTGATCGTATAGTGATCATAAAAGGGGGAAACTCTAAGCATATTTTTTTAGCAAAAGAGGGTTTCCCCTCCGATTTCCATTAAAGAAACCACCACGGAACCAACATGATCAATTAAACCCTAAGGATGATCAATTAAACCGTATTATGGCTGTGCCGTGGCAGATTTGAAGCTGCAAACCGGGGAAATGATATTTAGCATCCATTGTTTGCTTCGAACTAAGAACTAAAGTCCAAGAGCTGAAAAGAAAGTAGAGTAACCAAGTTAAGATCTATTTTCTGGTTGAGATCAAAAAGTTGAGGAGATATGAAGTACCACCTCTCTTGCGGCACCGTGTAGGCATCGGGGGTGCGATGGTTGTCGGTGGCGTTGAAGCAGATCTACGACGGTAGGCGGGTGCATCGGGGGATAAGTCCCGTTGCGGTGGAAGAGAAGGTCATGTGAGATGCCCCGGCAAAGAGGACGACGGCGCCGATGAAGCGAGAGGACGCGATGCAAGGCTAATGGTCCGTCGCCGTGGATGAGAAACGTCCATCTCTCGCAGTGGACGACGCGGTCTTGGTAGACGCTCCGACATGGTGGAGGACGGTGGCGATGGATGTGGTGGAGGACGGCGGCGATGGATGGGGTGGCGGACGGAGGCTGGTGTGGGGATGGGGTGTTCTAGCGCGGACGGTGTATGAATGGGAAAATGGAGGGAGAGGTACGGGGAACCATGTTTTTGGGACGTGCCTGTCTGAAATATGGGAAAGTTACGAACTTAGCCCCAGTTTAAACTTTGGACGTCTCGTCGGTTGGGGATAGGACGGTAATCTCGCATCTCGCCAATATTTGCCCAGAGCGATTTCGAGCGAGGAGAGGGTGGTTGGCGCCCATGGTTGGCGCCCACGGTGTATGAATGGGGCTGACAGGTAGGGCGGTTGTGTCATGTCTGAGTGTAGTTACAAACCTGCCCCTATTGAAAATATTTGCCTACGTCGATTTCGGCCGAGTCGAGTTTGTTTTGCCGCCCATCGTGTATGAATGGGGAATGGAGGAAGAAACAGAGGTCTTTCGGACGAGCTTGAATCAAATGAGTTTTGCCGCCCATGTTTGACGCCCACCGTGTCGGAATGGGCTCAGACGCGGTTGTGTCACGTCTAATTGAAGTTACTAACCTACCCCTATTTAGAGTAGTGGAAATAGGGCCGATGGATTGTCCGTGTAATGGGTAGACAGTAATTTCCATCTCCCAAACACTTGGCTTCGGGCAGCCGACGTGGGAGTGGACATTTTGCTGCTTCTTTCGAATTTTGGGACAATAAGCATCCACGTTTACCCTGGCAACTAAATTCGAATCCATTTTGTATTCCTATATGAATCTTTATAAATCATTCTATGTGTTTTTATATATATTCAAAAGGACGACAAAGATGTATTCCACTATCATATATGAATATGGTTTACAAATGCCGATACTCAAATTCAGAAACTAGAATCCAGTTTAAGGTGAATTCGAATATTTGGAACACTTCATGTCCAACTCAAATGTCACACGCAGCATAATGTGTACTCCCATTTAGATATGTACACAAGCGATGTATCAAGATTCAAATACCGAGTAAATCAACCAAGAATGCACAGAACTAACAGACATATAAACACTTATAGAGTATATGGATCAATAATATCAACTAACATACATAAGCCAGGCCGCTGTACTTTTTTTTGGCTACAACAGCATCCTTTTTTTAGCCAGCATCTTGGCCCTTTCCAATGCGTGCCACTTATGGTCCATCTATACTACAACTATTGTTGAATGCACATTCAGCCCGATTGGCATATTTGTAGGTCTGGCACAGCAATCCAAATGAAATGTCTCCGAGTCTTATCAATTGATACAGACTTGTGCTAAAATAAAATTACAAACCAAAAAACAAAAAAACAATTATTACATGATGTCTAAAACAAATGGTTTGATTGATTACATGAATAGACAACACAAAGGTTATTCAACTATGGAAAGAAAATTTCACCTATGATTTACCAAGTAGGAATTTAATTTCCTTTTTTCCTTCAGGACCTTAACAATCTGGTCAGTCTCAGCTTGCTTCGTTTTGAAATCCACCAAATATTTAATGGTTGTCTTGAGTACTACTTGTGATTGTGCTGTTTGCTTCCTCAACATGTCAACTTCATCTCTAAGTGCAGAAGCAGAATCTCTTTCTACCACTAGTTTAACCTCTAGAGCATCAGCAGTTGACAATTCATAATGCACGATTGGGCCGGTGCCACTGCTGTGGGATGATGCAACGTCCATGGGGACCTCGCTCTTTGATCTTGGGCTAACATGTTTTGCCATTAAAGTTCCGATTGGATTCAGAAACGTTGAAGTTAGCAAAACATCTCAACTAGGAGTTATAACAGCAAACCAGTTAAACAAACAAGGAATTAAAGAGTTTCAATCGGATGCTGAAAAGTAGTTATTAACATCATTGTAACCCGCTGTTGTAGCAGCAAAGCAGTTAAACAAACAAGTAGATATTTAAGTTAAGGCAAACAGGTAATTCTTAACAGTAAGTATCAAACACATAGATAGGCGCAGTCTCCAATATGATTAACAGGCTGTGCCATTATGTAATCAGTAGCAAACTAAATTAAGCCAAGCAACGTAATTGAACAATTTTGCAATAAGTGGCTAACTAAAATTCCGAGAAGCAGGTAACTGAACTTACGCTAGTTCTTTGTATAGGCACACTGCAACTTCTTTTTCACTTACAAGGTTGTATGAAGGATTTCATGGCATCAATTGCTTCGATACGCAGTCCCAATACTTCTTTCTTCCCACACTGCATGGGTAAGTCGAATGGTTAATCTGGTAAGATGGTGCGTCCTTGATATGTTATATGAGGACGTGTAGTCAGACTAGTTGTAGCCAAACACATCACACTGGCTTTTACTGTATATTTCGTGTGATTACTTTTGGCATATCGAGATCTAAGCAATCTACAATAGGATGAAAAGACTGGCATCCTTCACATTATTGGCGAACTCAGTTCATAGAAACAAGCAATTCAACCATTCTGTGGGTAAATCAAAAGCGCCACTGGAATATGTTTCACTATCCAATCATACACGCAAAAAGGGGCGACGCCACCATAGGGGCTGGTATGGGCGGCCGCCTCAGGTGGCTGGAAAGTGTGCACCTAGTTTGAGTCGTCCAGGTTGGCCCACGCTAGTTTTTTTTCGTCCCAACGCACGAGCAAGCAATGTAAAAAATGAAGACAAATGTTTCAATTTGGATGGGCCAATAACATAAGTGCGAGGCAGGCCCTATAGCAGGCTCGCAGCACAAACGAGCGCCTCCCATATCGATCGACAGCAGGAAAAATCCCAATTCATTCGCTCCAGCCTCCAGTCTGGTTCGCTCCTAACCTAGCCGCCGCTGGACAGACCGACACAGCACTTCCTCGTGCCCTCGTTGGAGGGCGGTCGCCGGGCTTCAGGCGAACGGAAGGACAAGAAGATGACGATCCAACCCTGGGTGTAGCTTGTGTGGGAGGCAGCGGCGGCAGCACGGGCATGGCATCTAGCTTGTGCAAACGGACAGTCGCAGCTTGCAAGAGTAGCATGCGCAACGAGCAGGTACATCACATCCCTGATTATATCTAATTCAACTCTTCAATTTCTGGTCAATAGTTAAACCTGACGGTGTTGTAAAACTGCAAGTATGTAGGGAATCTATGAGAAAATGAAACCAATTTCTACTTATTTTATAACTCCCCCAATCAATACTGAACTGACTGAATCTAATGTATCTAATCAAGTTTCCGGTGCAAACATACAAGCTCATGTTGTTCTTGAGCCTGAAGTGTCTAATGAACAGACTGCTAATGAAGGATTTCATGCAAACATTTTACATGCTCCTGGTGATGAACATATAGTGTCTAATGAGGGATCTAATGCAAGCATTTTGCAAGCTCATTGTAGGATTTAGTGTCTAATGATGATCTACTATGTTGAGAGAGACAGAGATTTGCAGGCATTGATGACAAGCAAATTATAGTGCATTTTCATAGCTTGAGGAAACGTCGAGGCCATCTACCAGAAAGTCCCCGTATCATGACAACATAGCATAAATACTTTTCTAATCTGTTGTTTGAAACTATTGTCATACTTGTGCAGGATAGATATATTGATATGCAGTTTGCGCACTGGTTATACGTGCAATTACACTTCAATATTTTCAGCCAGAGAACGAATAATTCAAGCAGGTATAGACCATGTTTGTAGTCCTTGTACACCATGTTGCATTTTGTGTTTTTTGGTGCTTGCATCATTTAGTGTTTATAATCTGAACTACTTTGGATCATTAGCTGGTTTTCATAGTGCATGTAGCTTCACATTTCTCAAGTTATGTTGATTTCCGGAGTGCAAGTGCCTTCGTATTTTTAAGTTAAATTTTCGCCCCTGGTAACTTGAATTCGTGGATCAGCCACTGCATGCAAATCATACACAAATGCCAGTACAAATTAAATGAAATGTAGGGACTTACGCTAGCTCGTTGTACAGGCTCACTGCAGCTCTGCTTGCGCTTGGGATGTTCCATGTACAAGTCCATGTTACCACTTGCTTGGATGTGCAGGCCTTGTGCTCCTTGCATCCCCCTCTGCATTTTCGACACAGCGAATGGTTGATCAAATAAGAGGAATCGACCTTGATGTTGTACCGGAGGACAGATACTTACAAGGTTATATGGGTGTGCAGGATGTGTACCAGATCCCGTAGCGCCGTCATGCTTCGCTAAAAAATGGATTTGCTTGTTTCAGATGATATCTCTAGAAGAAATAAGAGTTAAAGTCAGAGTTGCATAGGCGTGTAAACTAAGAGAGCAGTGAAAGGATATCCAAACATCATCGGAACAGTGCACAAGGGAGTGATGTGTGGATACCTAGTTCGGGCCGGCATTTGGGCATGCTCGCCTAGCTAGAGTGCGGGTCACTTCAGAGCCGTTGAGGGTGATGCGCTGGCGTTGGCTGGCCGTGCATGGATGCAGATCTTGAGTGGCAGCGGAGTGCTACGATGTGGTGGACGAGACCGTTGGTGAAGCCCCAACGGCCTCGGGGGGCGGAGGTGCGACGATGTGCTCAATGAAGTAGCCCCGGTGAGCTGGGAGACGGCGTCGGTGAAGCGCACCTGATGCGGTGGAACTCCTTGTCTGTGAGGCACGTCGGTTGCGGCGGCCTACGTTATCGGTGGACCACCCGGTGCGGTGGACGAGGGCGTAGATGAGGTAGCTCCGGTGCGGTGGTGAAGCGCGACCGTCGTCTTCGTCGTCGTCGTCCGGCACAGAGGTGGGAACGGTGGGCAAAGAGACGAGACGAGGGGCGATTCGAGGGTTGGAGGCGAATTAGGGATTTGAGCAATCTGGGCGCGGAAGGGGACGGTGGAGAAGAGAGATTTTGCAGGGCTGGAATTGGGGCCACCAGATATTTCAATCCGAAACGTGGAAGCGCGAACTTATATTGTCGTCGTCCTTTTTTTGGGGGGGAGGGGGGTGGGTGGCTAGGTGCTACGCGTCCGTCCGACACACGCGACCACCCCGACAGGACTATGCTTCGGTGCCTTAAGGCACCTGCCTTTGTGTCCATGACATGTGGGCCCAACAGGTGGGTGGCCCACATGTCAGTGACCCAAAGGCAGTTGCCTTTAAGGCACCGAAGCAGCGTCCACCCCGACATGACCCTGGTTTGCCTGGTGCGCCTACATTTGAGAATGCAAACGAATCTTCTTTCATTTGCAAACGAATCTGTATGTATTACCATGCCCGTGTTTTCCTTGCAATAATTA
>NC_057796.1:421297111-421297434 GCF_018294505.1 Triticum aestivum
TTTCAATCTGAAACGTGGAAGCGCGAACTTATATTGTCGTCGTCCTTTTTTGGGGGGGAGGGGGTGGGTGGCTAGGTGCTACGCGTCCGTCCGACACACGCGACCACCCCGACAGGACTATGCTTCGGTGCCTTAAGGCACCGAAGCAGCGTCCACCCCGACATGACCCTGGTTTGCCTGGTGTGCCTACATTTGAGAATGCAAACGAATCTTCTTTCATTTGGAAACGAATCTGTATGTATTACCATGCCCGTGTTTTCCTTGCAATAATTAGTCATTCGAAATGAGATACTCCATCCGTTCACTTTTGTAAGTCGTTTCAG
>NC_057796.1:421297444-421305994 GCF_018294505.1 Triticum aestivum
TTAAGGCACCGAAGCAGCGTCCACCCCGACATGACCCTGGTTTGCCTGGTGCGCCTACATTTGAGAATGCAAACGAATCTTCTTTCATTTGCAAACGAATCTGTATGTATTACCATGCCCGTGTTTTCCTTGCAATAATTAGTCATTCGAAACGAGATACTCCATCCGTTCACTTTTGTAAGTCGTTTCAGACAACTTAAAATGAACTGTTTTGCACATTGTCTGAAATGTCTTCAAGGTCTTATAAAAGTGAACAGAGGGAGTACTACAAATTCATTAATGAGGAGTTATTTGAAAAAAAATCGAAACGTTACCCACGCTAACTTGGATTAGAGTGTGTGTCACATAATTAGTTATTTGAATTAGAGTGTGTGTCACGTAGTTAGTTATTCGAATTAGAGTGTGTGTCACGAGCGATCTCCAATTCTAACGTGGATTTCGCATTTCACTGTATCGACACTACTTTTTTTAATACAAATTCATATGTATATGATGAAAACCATGGTAGTGAGAAAACTTTTGGATGGATTCAAACATATGACCTACAAAATAGCACAACAAACTGAATCAATGTCAACTTTTCGAAACTTAGTATGGCACAAATTTGAAATAATTACCCGTATGCCTGGTCCTCGGTTCAAATCTAAAATGTACACCGAATTGAAACATCGATATTAAGTCTCGTACTATGTACATTCAAATGTTGTTTTTAGCCCCCCCCCTCCTAACCACCTTAGGAATCTATAGGTTTCCAACACACGTTCATTCTTTCTCTCCATGTTTCGATCTCTAAGTCTCTCAACTACACAACCCCTTTTTCCACTCTATTACCAAATGTATTTACCTCACACACCCGCCATTGCACCCCATGCCGAGCTCTCTCTCTCTCTCCCCCCTCTCCCTCTCACCCTCTCGCGCTAAATACATGCATTGCCTATCTAGCCCCCCCAACCTCTCGTGCGCACGCACGCACGTTGTATATCTAGGTCACTCCCTCGAGACTGTCTCACTCTTTCTTCCGCACAGCGGGCCACACTCGCTCAATCTCGCTCTCTTTATCCGAGTCTCGTTTAACCTCGTTTTCTTTCACATACAAATGATATATCTCCCTGTTCGGGCCTCGATTGACACACTCTATATTCTCTCACGCAGATTGTCTATCTAGGTCAGTCCATCCAAGCCGCCGCCACTCTTTCGACCTCATGGTGGGCCACGCTCACTCAATCTCTCTCTCTCTCTCTCTCTCTCTCCGTATGTCTCGATTGACCTTGCTCTTTCTCGGAAAAAAACGATATATCACCATGTTTGAGCCCAATTCGACCTATTCACATTGTATACTCTCTCACGCACATCGTCTATCTAGGTCACTCTCTCCAACCTGTCTCACTCTTTCGATCGCACGGCGACCCTATATGATCGGTTGACCTTGCTTCCTCCCACGCACAAAATATATCTACACGTCTATGACTGGATCAACTCTCAAGCTCTATCTTACAGCCCTCACGCTTGCCAAAAAGCTCAATCGGACAATATCTCTCCAGAGCATATATATTTGTTCAATGAATGTCGGACCACACTCACTTTGTCTCTCTATCTATATGTCTCTCGATTGACCTCGCTTGCTCACACCGTATCTTCCACGCGTTGAAGCTACTACCTCTCCGTCCCTCGCAAAGCCGGAGCTATTTACATTGCGAGGGGCACTCCAACCTTGGATTAATTTGTGTAGGCATTTATTCCGGTCGGTTTAGATTATATTTTCGTAGCATTCAGCCCACAACTACTCCAAACACCGTTGTAACCCACGCAACTCCCCTACTTGATTTCTCTCTGGCTTGGTCATCGCTCTCTCGCACGTCCTTTCTCGCCTTCAACGTCGCACCATGGTATTATTGAAAAAACTATGTTGTTCTCTTTAATTATTATAAATAAGCTACCAAACTACACACCGATAGTCCACTTGGAATGGAACAAATTTCGACCCACAAATTAAAGTGCTACAAACTACACATCGAGGGGCCCACATGTCATGAAACAAATTTTGACCCATATACAAATTAAAATATAAAGGACGAGGATCGAACATGCGACCGGGCCTTCAAGCCGCACGTCAATAGGCAACATACGTAGAATAGCAATGTTTATTGTACCCCCTTTGTTCACATAATGTTTTTATATTACCACAGCCTAATTAATGGATAACATGTAATATTATTTTTAGTACTATCCGCCTTCACTTACTGGTGGGTTCCATGTGTGCTCTCTCTCTCTCCTCCCCTTCTGCGTTTAGACGCACGGGCAAACAGGAAGAACTCGCGGGCGATGTTGCCGTCGACCATATCTGGACGCGTTCACAAGTCACGGCACCAGTTTCACGTACTAGCAGCACTAGTCAGTGTGTACGTGCAATGCACGTTAATTTGGAAGTATATTAAGTGCATGCTGATATTAACTACTAGGATATTATTTGCGTGTTGTCATGTGATTAGCACTATTTTTGGCATGAAATTAACTACATGCTAAACGTGTTGAGCGCTCGACATTGAAGGAGTCTAGGTCGTTGGATGACAAGGAATACATGTGGCTTGATGACGTTTTATATCTAATTTGATACGGCTCTATCAGAACATTCAATCGAACAAACCATACATTTCGTTCAGTCTGACTCCGACTTTAAATTATACGACGATCGATATAAAATAAACGGAAATGATAAACATTCGGATTTTAAGCATGGCAATCCGAACGTTTTTCATGGAAAATTTAGATTACGCGGCGGCGGCGGGGGCGTCTCATGGTGGTAAGCGGCTCCTCTGCCGTGCTCTGTGTGTCGTCCGGCCACTGACCGACGGTGACGGCGGCGTCTTGCGCCGTTGTTGGCGTACTCCTGGACGTTGGCCTAGCTTCAAGGAAGGCCAAAATGTTCTAGACTTCGGAGCGAGTCAACTGGCGGGAGGAGGCGACTGGCGTTGGTGCAAGGAAGTGGTCGACGGCGGCCATCCATGCCGCTGAGGGGGGCACTGGCACCCGCGCGGGGACAGGCGCTGTCAACGGTGCGGTGGAGACATTCGCGTGCACGAGCACCGGCACAGGGCGCGCACGTCAGTGCACGCGCAGGCGCATGCGCTGGCAGGTGCAAGAGCGTGCGCATCAGTGCGCGCGCAGGCGCATGCGCTGGCAGGTGCACGGGCACGTGAAAGTCGGCGGGGACCTCGTGGAACCCCGTGGGATCAAGCTCGGCGACAATGTGTGGCTCCCAGCCAATCAGTGCCACGGGGATGGGTGTTGGCGCAGTCGGGCGACGGGAGCCGGAACGGGAGCGGGGACAGGCGCGGCGTCTTCCCGCAAGGCCAGTTCAAGCTCGTCCCAAAGCACCTTATGTTCTTGAGACTCCGGCTGGGTGTCTTCCTCAGGAAACTGGAACACTAAGGGCAGACCATCGTGATGCGGCATGGCGTACCTTTAGGTCAGGCTAGTTGGAGGTAGACGACAGGACAATCGGAGAGGAAGAGAGAGGATTGTAGCGATACCGGGTAGTGCGGGGTTGATTTTAAACTGCGGCGCCGGCGACATTAAAAGTGGGATCAGTTGGGACGACGGTGGGCGGCGGAGCCTGGTTAAACGGCTTGCCTCCCGGTGAGCCTGCACAACGGTCTGCTCGCACGGCTCCCTGACAGCCGGCGCAGCGGTCTGCTCGCACGCCTCCCGTCGACTCACACGCTTGCTCGGACGGCACCTACCGATGAGAAGCGGGGACTCGTGGCGCCACGTAAACGCCC
The DNA here is from genome assembly GCF_018294505.1 of Triticum aestivum. Lineage (NCBI taxonomy): Eukaryota > Viridiplantae > Streptophyta > Magnoliopsida > Poales > Poaceae > Triticum > Triticum aestivum. The sequence continues at coordinate 421,301,224 of NC_057796.1, forward strand.
ACAGTTTCAATAGTGAAAGCGTTCGCCTTAACGTGACAGGTCTTTGTTCCAAAATACCTTGGCTCTTCATTTGTGCAACTTGTCATAAGCAGCTTGTCTCAAATTGAAGAAAAAACTTACGAAGTAATATTTGTGCCATATCACGTGACCATGCTTAGTTTCAAGAATTTATGCTCACTTTTGGATTTTCTGAAATTTAAGATCCAGGATTCGAAACAATATCATAACCTGCATCATGCAATAAATTTTCAAGCCGTACATCTGTCCTGTTTTATTTCTTAAGAAAGGATTTGGTCAAACATTTTGCTTAGTTAGACTTCGGACAAGTTATATATGCAGAGTAAAAGGATAATCCCTCCGTACCAGTGCATTGCCTGATATATTAACTCAAGTACTAGGCACGAACAAACGGGCTCAATTCTGTGCTCATCCTGGTGTAGTAGTAGTAGTACTAGGCAATGCAGTTGACGGGTGACCTTGACGAGCGGCGACTGAGGGAATTGAACCGTGCTCGGCACACTAGGTAATGTTGTCTAGTTTCTAAAGCATCCCTCCGTTGTTCATCGGTAGTCATTATGGACCGGGGACATGAGGGGAATTTCCTAGGGCTGGAATTCTGGCCGCCAGATATTTCGACTTGAAACATTGAGACTCGACTGGTTGGAGTTGCCTAATGTGCGTACCACGCATGCCACCGAAGGACACGAGCCGGTTTTCTTTTTAGGATCAACACGAGCCAAGGGCTGGCTGGTACGCCGTTGGGTCCTACCATTCGAGAATACGAAAGGAGCCTTTTAAATTGCCGAACGAATCTATGTGTATTACAATACCCGTATTTTCCTTGCAAATACTAATCTCAACGTGGTAATTGATTTATGACGAGTTGTTGAATTAGAGTGAGTTTGTGATATAGTGATCTCAACGTGGATTTCACATTTCATGGTATCCATAGTAAGTTTTCCAATGCAAATTCAAATTTAAAAGTTGAACAATATCGAGGTGAGAAAACTTTGTATGTATCAAGCATATGACCACACACACACACACAGAGAGACACACACGCACAAACACAACAACAATCCAATAAGTATAGTGCATCTATTTTTCCAAACTATGCATGTATGACACGAATTCAAAAATACTCCTTCTATTCCTAAATATTAGTCTTTTAGAGAGTTCAACAAGTGACTACATACGGAGCAAAATGAGTGAATCTAGACTCTAAAATATGTCTATATACATCCGTATGTGCCAGTCCATTTGAAGCCTCTAAAAAGACTAATATTTAGGAACGAAGGGAGTAAAATGTAAGACATCCATGGTCCTCAGTTCAATATTTAAAATGAACATGAAACTTAAACATGAATATTAAGTCTAGTACTACAATACATGCAAATGTTCTGTTTAGGCGGAGCTATGATTGTCGGGGGTCAACCCTCGACCTTAGATAAAATTGTGGAGCTCTGTTTAGGGTTGTTTAGATTATATTTGTCCCCACCCTCCCAACCACCGATTGGTTGTGCACCCCCCACCCCTCCTCCCCGGGAGAATATCATGTGCCTCCATACCTTAGATGCTATATGCCAATACGAGTTGCTTGGAGCTTGTAGATCTGAGATATAGCAGCTCACATGATATGTCTTAATATTTTTGCAGGAAACCTTGATGAGTTTGATAATTGCACACAATTTGTACAAAAACTACTTAGATGCCCTTTGATCCCATATCCAACGACCACGAAGCTCGTATCACCGTAGCATCTAAGATGAAGGAGGACATCATATTCTCCTGTATGTAAGAATATCATGTGCTACCACACCTTAGATGCTTTGGTGATACAAGCTCTTCGGAGGCGTTGGATTTGTGACCCAACACCTCCTCGGTGGTTCGAATGGTTTTTTGCAGAAAAGCCCCAAAAGAGTTCGGCCATTGCTTACAAGCACAAAGACTGCTCAGATGCCATTGGATCTCAGATCAAACAACCTCCAAGCTCGTATCACCGTAGCATCCAAGCTGCGATAGCACCTTATGTTTTCTCGCACGGGGGAGTATGAGGTGCTCCCGCACCGTAGATTCTATGGTGATACGAGTTCACTGATATCTAATGGCCCACAGTAGGAGGTTTGAATGTTTTTGCAATATACGACTGATAGAGTTTGGGAAATGCGCAGAAAGTACAAGTACTACGCATGTGCCATCTGATCACTGATCATACGACCTAGATGCTCATATCACCGTAGCGGGTAATTCACTACTAGAAAAAGGGCTATAGATGGGATTGACACTAATGGCGCACCAGACAAGTGGTGCGCCATTAGTATATACTAATGGCGCACCACCTTCTGATACGCCATTAGAGTTGAAACTACTAATGGCACACCAGGCGCAGGGTGCGCCATTAGTATAAAAAAAAATTTAACTAGTGCGCCTGTCCAAACATACTAATGGCACATCCACACAAAGTGCGCCATTACTAGTTGTAACTAGTAATGGCGCACCTGGCCCAGGGTGCGCCATTAGTATCAAAAAAATATTAACTAGTGCGCCTGTCCAAACATACTAATGGCGCATCCGGACACAGTGCACCATTACTAGTTGTAACTAGTAATGGCGCACCTGTCCCAGGGTGCGCCATTAGTATCAAAAAAAATTTAACTAGTGCGCCTGTCCAAACATACTAATGGCGCATCCAGACACAGTGCGCCATTACTAGTTGTAACTAGTAATGGCGCACCTGTCCCAGGGTGCGCCATTAGTATCAAAAAAAAAATTTAACTAGTGCGCCTGTCCAAACATACTAATGGCGCATCCAGACACAGTGCGCCATTACTAGTTGTAACTAGTAATGGCGCACCAGGCCCAGGGTGCGCCATTAGTATCAAAAAAAATTTAACTAGTGCGCCCATCCAAACATACTAATGGCGCACCCTGGGACATTAGTAAGTGGGCAGCAACAAGATATTTTGGACAGCCTCTCCTACCCACACTCACTTTCTCCCCACTTCATTCTCTCCACCTCCTCCTTGTCTCGGGTGCCTCCTCTTTTTCACCTCATTTCCACCATAGATTCATTCAATTCATGGATGGCTATCGGTGGCAAGGTGATGAAGATGACTACGAAGTCGTCCATGGGGGCCGGGCAAGAAATGAGGAAGGGCAGCAAGACAACCACCGCGGCTCGGGCGGGCGAGAAGACGAAGAATCCCCAGGAGATGATCACGACGGTGATGCTGTACACAGTCATCATGTAGAAGATGCAGGACATGATGATGAGGAAGATGCCGGAGCAGACGACGGGCATGATCATGAAGATGATGATGCCGGCGGAGCAGACGACGTTGGACCATCGATGGGCTGGGTGCAGGACCCTCATATTCAAGAGCTGCTTCTCAAGCAGACGGATAACGCAAGAGCTGCCGCCCGAGAGAAAGCCAAGATGGATCAACTTGAGTTAGACGCGGTTACTCCATTGTATGAAGGACGCAGGCCCGAGGATACCCGCCTGAAAGTAACGCTCATGGCTCTGGAGATGAAGGTGAAACACAAAATGACCGACGCATGCTTCGACGAGAACATGTCATTCTGGCACGAACGTCTTCCCAAAGGGAACAAGTGCCCGACCAGTTTGGAGGAGGCGAAGAAAATCGTGTGTCCTCTGGATTTACCGCACGTGAAATACCATGTGTGCATGAACAATTGCATCATTTATCGGGACGAGCACGCGGAGTCTACCATATGTCCGGTGTGCGGCGTCACTCGATACAAGAAGAGGAAGAAAGCTCCTCGAAAATTGGTGTGGTACTTTCCGATCACTCCTCGTCTGCAGCGGTATTTCGCGGACCCTAAGGTAGCAAAGCTCCTGCGTTGGCACGCGGATAGGGAGGAGAAGAAGCGAGAAGATGACGCAAATGATCCGGAGATAGATAAAAAAGACAAGATGCTGAGTCACCCTAAGGACCACCCTACCTAAAGGACGTCCGTTCCACAGAAGAACTCCATTTGCGAAAAAGAAGGGCAAGAAGATTGTGAACAGATAGCTAGCTAGCTAAGATCGATTGTATTTAAATCGTAGCCTTCATTTCTCGATTGTATTTCATGGGCACTTTTTGAACTATCATGAATATTTTTAAATTTCATGGACACTCGATCTCGATCCCCCTCCATCTCGATCGCTATCCCACCTCGCCAGATCCGGTCCCCCTCGCCGCCGAGCACCCCCCGGTCCACCGGCCCCCGGCACCCCGCGCACCCTCCCCCGCTCCACCGGCATTACTGTTTGATGATATTTTTTAAATAATTATTACTGTCTTATAAAAAAATATTACTGTTATGATTTAAACAAGTTTGAACATATTTAAACACAAATAAATATCAAACAGCATTTTAAATGCATAAAAAAAATTGTGGAGCCTGGGAATCGAACCCAGGACCTCTTGGTGTGAGAACTGGCTGCTGACCAGTCAAGCTAGTACAGGGAACTTGGTGTGGATCAGGTCAGGTGGAAGATAACCTGTTGGCTCGAGCAAAAATCAAAAAAAAAATACTAATGGCGCACCAGGGTGAGGTGCGCCATTAGTATGGACGTACTTATGGCGCACCGAGGGGTGGTGCGCCATTAGTATTGTGCCCTCGCCCTCGCCTATCCCCGGCCCAAACCTATCCCCTCTCTCTCCCTCGCCCTCGCCCTCGATCCCCTTCCCCTCTCCTCTCCCGACGCCGCTGCCCCGCCGCCTCGACGCCGCCCCGTCGTCCTCGTCTCCGCCCCGACGCC
>NC_057796.1:421306159-421320611 GCF_018294505.1 Triticum aestivum
CCCCGACCTCCTCCTCGCCCCTCGACGTCGCCCTCGATCCCCTTCCCCTCTCCTCTCCCGACGCCGCCGCCCCGTCGTCCTCGTCCTCGCCCTCCTCCTCGTCCGCGCCACCGCCGCGCCGCTCCGACCTCCTCCTTGTCCCCTCCGGCCTCCTCCGCCTCCTCAGGTACTGCCCCACCTCTCCCTCCCCCTCCGGCCTCCTCCTTCCTCTTTGAATGCTTAATGTGGAACACAACTTACGCTATATGCTATACGAGTAGTATGTTGCTATGTCAAGAACACTAGAACGAAGAGTATGATGAATAAGACCACCAGGAAGAGGATGAGCATATTCTTCTGGTGATGTTTTGTGATGGACTGACACACTTGTTGAACTAAATTCATATATAGTCTGACGAAACTGAAACTCCAAAATTGTATGTGCTCCAAACTGTTCCACCTAAATATTTTTTCAACAACCGGCAAGAAAGCTGCCTAAACATCGAAAGATGCAAAGTGGCTACCATCAGCCAGAGATAGTCTGAACTTGCTTTACCGATACATCAAACTGGTGCAGCAGGGCTGCAGGAGTCAGTCAGACAAACAAGCACCAGAAAGAAGAACTTGAGCAGAGTATAGGACTACCACCTTCTCACTATAAGTCTATAACACAACATGCATGTAGCAAGTGAACATTACTATGAATCATTTCTCCAATTGTTCAGAAAATCAATACAACCAAAATCTAAAGTCGACTGCACTTTCGAGGAGACAGTACCCAATTAACACCAATGGTGTTCTAAAATAACAGATTTAGTTACATAGCTACAACTATAATTCAGTTACGTCAAAGTTGAAGTTCTAGAAAGAGCAGAGCAATAGAGATGTTTCTAAAAAATCTATAATCTAGTCAGAAGTACCCAAATAACATCCGTGGAATACTCAGACGGTAACACGTTTAGTTACAATACTACTCCGGTAGTAATCTACACACAAAAAGCAACTATGGAACAAAACAACACAGCCAGGGTAGTCAGGTTAGCTTCAAAAATGTTACGGCACTTATTCTGGCAGTCACAGGAGCTGACGGAGTAGTCCAAACAACAGTGGCAAAAAAATTAGGTATAAAAACAGTAGCAAATAAAAAAAGAGTAGCAAATATAGCTAGGGAAATTTTGTTTAGGTATAAAAATAGTAGCAAATTAAAAAAAGCAGTAGCAAATTAAAAAAACAGTAGCAAAAAATTTGGTATAAAAACAGTAGCAAATATAGCTAGGGCAATTTTGTTTAGGTATAAAAAACAGTAGCTACAATTTGTAAAAAGCATGAGCAACTGATCTGATTCATCTCATGCTCTCTCGATCTGCGGGATACAAGTGGAACAAGGCAGGGGCGTAGGTGCTTGCTACTCAGGCACGACGGCAGAGCCAAGCACACCCTCCTCTCCCAAGGTACCAACCCCTCTTCCTCTCCCCCTGTATATACTGCTGTCCAGTACATTTTTTTGCTCAATTTGCTGCTGTCCAGTACATCTTGTTAAAATTGCTGCTGACCAGTACATCTTTGCAATATATGGTGATGTGTACCATTCTTGATAGGATGTATCAATTGTAGTAGATGGTCAAGAAGATGTATCAATTCTTGACATGCCAATGTATTTTCCATGTTGTGATGGAGGCCTTTTTTGCCTTGTCCACCCGAGAGGCCCTTGAGTTTGCCGGAATGTCGATTAACTTCCGTTCCGGCAAATTCGGGTACTCCATATGTCCTATTTTCAGCAAAGGTCATGCTGAAATTTTCCGTGAATTTTAGCATGACTTTGCTAAAAATAGGACATATGGGGCACTTCCGACTAATGCATGGGCCGGGGTATCTTAGTACTTAATTAAGTAGGATCAACTGCCTCTTGTGTTATTCATATAGAAGTGTGATATCTACTCATAGTTATTACTAATGTCAGTTGCTCGTCATCGATAAACCCTAATCTGGTAGGATGACCTACTAAAAAAGCCCATACCACATATTCTATTTGGATGGGCGTGTTTTCACCACACTGTGGATTATCTTATTGGACCCAACAGAGATGATGTAGTTTTGAATTATGAACATAGGAAATGTCGTCATCGGACGACGAAAGTCTCTCGGGGGAGTGTGACTGGTGCCACGACGGTCGAGGTCTATGCGACAGGCCTCACCTGGACGATGATCGGCGCTTCAGCATTAAGCTCGAGGAGACCTTCGAAGTTGAAACGGTACGCAACGACGACAAGTGTTTTTTTCATAATTAAGCATGACTTCAACTATTCCAACGTGTAATTTCATCTTTTACAATTCGAGTATAGTTTATCCCATGCCATGCAAGACGCTATGTCTTGGAGAGGATGGATTTTGAAGATCATGAAAATTTTGAAACGAAGAAAATTCACCTAAGGACACATCATGATGTGGATTTTGAAGTAAATCTGTATAATGCTGAGAGCGTAACCCATTTTGGTTGCAAAAATTGGGAAGCATTTTGCAAGATGTATGGTTTTGATGAGGGTATGCTTGTCACCATGGATCTTGGTGATCCTGGCATCGACCAAGACAATATGGACATTTGGGTCCTTGTTGATACGCCTCTAGTTCTACCGCTATGTGAGTTTCTCAAACATAGTTAATTATTAACTAATCTATATTGTTTATTTCAAAATAGTTGACAACTTATTTCCATTGACAGCTTATTTTGATTGTTCAAAAAATGTGCGGAAAATGGTAGACAAAACCCACTACACCGATGGCTCCGAGTTAACTTATCAGGAGAAAAATCATCTGGTCGGATTTTGTACTGATCTTGAGAATTACAATATCTACAATCAAACTCCTCAACATTATGGTCAATACGTGCCACTAGTGCACGTGTTGAACTACGGTAACTACCATGGAGATACCCTGGTAAGATTTCTTACTATTACGACATCCGTGCATCTTTTGCATACTTCTAAAACTAGTACATCATTGCTAACTATGAAGTTATTACTATGTTTTTCAACAGAGAATCCCAGAGGATTGTGTGCCTCATTTGATGTATCAGAATGGCAGCCTTCAAGTTTTGAACTTATATCCAGGTCATCCTACAAATCTCAACTGTCCATACCGGATTTCTAGAAGAAGTGGAGACATGCTAATCAGAGAATGGAAAAAATGTATGGACAGTCGTAAGGAGGTTCTTGGAAGCAAAAGGAAGCGCCGCGCAAGAATTGGAGACAGGATGATCTCCATTCTCCATAATGGAGAGTCAGGGTCTATATTGTTTTATGCTATTTTACCTTAAATAGGGTATTTTGGGTCCTGCCTAATACTGATGATCATGTGCTAAGAACAATTAAGTAGGGTTGGTTCGATGACTATCAGGATGATGATCGTATGACTTGTTATTAATAACGAGTAGAAGTTGTATGATGATGATTAGTAGGACTTGTTAGGATTAGTATTAATTTCGACAAACTCGCTACTCGCGGTCTCGAGACTTGTAATGTTCTATCTTTGTTCGGTCTTTTGATTTCGGAGACTAATATGATGAATTGTATTCGGAGACTAAAATGATGAATTGTATTCAGAGACTAATCTTCTATTGTATTCGATGAATCTGTTGTTGATGTGTGCTGTCTATATTTTGTCCAATTATACATTTTGTAACCTATGCAAAAAACAGAAAATTAAAAAATTAAAAAAACCTAATATTCATACTAATGGCGCATCACATCATAGTGCGCCATTAGTATGCCAGAGGATACTAATGGCGCATCACTAAACAGTGTGCCATTAGTATGCCGAAGTTACTAATGGCGCATCCATTTGCTGTGCGCCATTAGTATGCCAAAGCACCTGGGTATAGATGGCCCCCTGGGAGGCATACTAATGGCGCACTGTTGTATATACTAATGGCGCATCTGGGGTGCGCCATTAGTATACCAGATACTAATGGCGCACCAGTGGTGCGCCATTAGTAAAATATACTAATGGCGTGCTACTAATGGCGCACCACTAATGCGCCATTAATGGCCAAATTAGGTGCGCCATTAGTAGGCCTTTTCCTAGTAGTGATTAAGCTACGGGGAGCACCTAATATGAGCACCGGGGAGCCGTTGGATCGAAGATGCAACGGCACACACGAGGCCTGAATGTTTTATTTGCAAAAAAACCTTCGGAGAGTTTGGAAATTGCGCATAATTACAAAGACTACTCCCAAGCCATTGGATCTCACTTCCAATGGTGTAAAAACTCGTATCACCATAGTATCTAAGCTGCAGGGTGGATGTGATATTCTATGCCGCTATCATTTTTGTTCGTAAACTTGCAAAATACGTGTAACTCGTGTCGTTACTTGTCTAACCGCGCAAAGTGTTTGTTCAAAAAAACCATCCTACACTGAAATATCGGAACAACACACGGGGGTCCCACTTGTCATTAATCAAATTTGGACCTAAAACTAACAAATCTGAAAGACGAGATTCAGACTAGCAACCTGGACTACAAAGCGTAAGTCGATAGCCTGAAAAAACGAAAGGTTGTTGGCTTTGTCCCATAACTTGATTTTATACAGTACTTGCGTTGAGTAGAGTAGAGGGAGTGCCTCGTCAACACCTGCATGACCGTTGTCTCACTTACTGGTGGGTCCCAGGTCTGCGATCTCAATCTCTCTTCTCTCCATCGTCTAACCTTTGCACGGGCACACACGAAGAGCGGCGCTAGCTTGCGGTGGTGTTATTACAACTAAAAAAAGCTTGGAAAATAGAAGAATCGCCTAGAACAAGAGACGTTGTGGCTGGTCGAGACGGAGCTAACCACATCTATCCTCCGTGCCACGTTTGCATGATGAAGCTATGTGGCTAGTGGGGTGTTTTCGACCGACTGGCTGGGTCCCGAGGTCGAACCATAGGTAATACGTCTGATACAGTATATTTTTACACGCACATGTTTCCTCTGTGTCGAGACGTGGCACACCCTACCACGCGGTTTCGGGGTCCTCCCAGGTGGTGCACCTTTCCCGCCGAGTACATCAGTGAAGCACGGTGGCTAGCCAGTTAGGCTAGTTCGACCGATTAGCTAGGCCGCCGCGACATTTGTTTTTTCACCCCTTTTTTTATCTACTTGCCGGCAGGTAAATTTAAATATCCACCGTGGTGTTGCTTTGGTGTTTGGGTGCGGTAGGATTTTTAATTTTTTGATTGACGGGAGTAGGCGCGGCAGCAATTAGTCACGATGACTCCGCATGTAAAAACCCACTGCTCCCTGATGTGAGAAGTTGTCGACTGGTGTTTTACCGTGGTGAAAACCAAAAGATTCCCCGCTCCCTCCGCCTTCCCGTAGATTGCATTGCCTTTCAGCGGTTTCGCCCCCTTTGCTTCCTCTCCCCATTGCTTCTACCTGGTGCCATGGCGGCGCAGCAGATCACAGAGTCCGAGGTGAGGCGCCTGACACAGGAGCTCCATGTCAAGGATGCGGAGCTCAGGGCCAAGGACGTGGAGCTCCGTGAGCTCAAGGAGGAGAGGAGTGCCATGCTCCTCCTTTATGTGCGGGAGTTCACGGAGCTTCAAAAGCGGCAGTCGTCCACCACAAAGATGCTTGAGGCGTTGGCGGCGTTGCTGCAGAAAGCGGGAGATACGATAGGCCGTCAGGGGAGCCGGCTGGAGCGCGAGCGGGCCGATCGTGACGAGGTCCAGGATCGCCTTAGCCACTTGGTGAACCAAGTTGCCACGCACGTGTTGCGGCTGCGCGATGCCTACCGTCGTGCCAGCGCGACGATGCCGGCCGTCGGGCTAAACCCGTTCGACCACCTGGTCGACTTCAATGAGTTGCGGCTTCCTGACCTAGTCTCGTTCTTCACCTATATCTCCGAGGAGCTGAGCCGTCTCCGTGCGATGGTGGGGGCTAAGCTAGACAAGGAGGGGTTGCGGGCTACCGTCGCCGTTGCCGGGCGAATCCTTTCAGGGCTCCGTCACCGGAATCCATTTGTGCCATTGGACGCTGTCTTTGACGAGCTGGCTCCCGTCGACCGGGAGCGGGGTCTGCGGGCGGTTGCGCCCTGCATCACCAACGTCGTGCGCCTCGAGAAGCAGAGGGGCTTCGGTGGTGTTTAGGCGCCCTCTGCATGGGCATGTCCATGTCTCGGTGCAACATGACCGTTGGATCAAACTCAGACGGTGCAGATCAGTCACTGTAGCACAAAGCGTGTGGGTGTGTTTGGTTGCATTCTCATCTCATTATAGTTGTTTCCTCTTCGTGTATTTTTGTCAACCTACTAGTGTGGACTCATGCACCCTTCATGCACTCTGCCAAACACCCAAAAGTGGGTCGAGAAGGGAACTTTTGCTCCCATCCCGTGCACCCTTCATACACCCTGCCTAACACTATCTGTGCTTCATATGGTTCATGTTTCGTGGAGTACTGTAGCACCGTACTCTCCGTGCGCTGTGGACCTAGATCTGTTAACATTGATCTCACTGTTCATTCTCGACCGGACAGTCGAAAAAGCGGTACTATGTTACATATAGGAGTAGTTGACATGCGCACAACATCATTTGTTATCCTCATATGTTACTACACTAGCAACAAGATTGTGCAGTACTGACATATGAACCACTGCACATGCCTAGTAGTAGGAGCACTGTGTATGTTCAAGTGGCTGCCGTGTTTCGCACTCCTCCATCGTAAGAGTGGAAACGCTTGTTGTAATCATTTTTTTTCTTCAGAAAAACAGTGGACACGCTCTACCGTGCGGATCCTCCTCCAGCCATGCACTAAATTACTCACTTTCGCCGACGTGTGGGACAGCCAGCACCTGGGTCCACCAGCCATGCACTAAATTACTCCGTAGTAGAGTGATGGTAGACTACCCCGATCGAACCGCCGCAGTAATGCCCAATGAGCTGTCAAATCACAAAACCCCCTCCTTTCCATCAGTAAGTTGGACGGACGAAGCAACCATCATTTCACTCTTCTCTCTCAGCTTCCTCTCTTGAAGAAAACCCCCACTCGCTTCACTTCTCCCTCATCTCGTTCCTCCTTTCACTCTTCTCTCTCAGCTTCCTCTCTTGGAAGGACGCCGGAGCACCGGCCGACGTGATGTCTATGGCTCTGTCCAAAACCGTCGAGGCTCATGGTACGAAGAAGCGCAAGCACCCCTCCGAGACTACCGCAGACAAGCTCAAAGCCATCGCCCTGTCCAAGCCCCCCTCTCCGCGATCCCTCATTAAGCAAGTCCAGGTAATGTCTCTTGTTGACGATCTTTTTCTCGATCTTGATCGTGTTTTTTCATCTAACACGCAGTACTAGTACTAGTAGTACAACTTTCTGGGTGATCTTGCAGGTGATTTTAGTGTGCCAAATGACGGTTCTAAATTCCTCTTTTGACCAAAACATGCGAGACGTTGACACTGATTTCTTATAGATTACTTTCAACTACTCCCTCTGTCCCAAATTTCTTGTCTTAGATTTGTCTAGATACGGATGTGTCTAATACTAAAATGTGACTTGATACATCCGTATCTAGACAAATCTAAGACAAGAATTTTGGGACGGAGGGAGTACTTTATGAACATCAATGCTACCTTTTAAGAGGGTATATTTGCCTTAGTAACTTGTGTTACGGATATTGCATGTAATCCCTCTGCTCTCATGCCTTTGAAGACATGTTCTAGTGTCTTTGTTCACTCATTTCTGTGCGTATATGTAGTCATATATGGAGTATAATATCGAAAATCATCTTATATTTCTGAACGGAGGTAGTAATAAAATATGGTTTCTGTTTGAATTAGAACCAGGTCCGCGGTGGAGATGAAGTTCTCAAAGTCATGCCGTGTGAACTGGAAGACCTGATGATGAGTTCTACTGCTGAACTATCCAGCTGTTGTGTCCTTGTCGCCACGTGTCCTAAACTAGTGTTTTCCTGTAGCATTGTTGTCAGCTGTGTTCTCGAGGCCGTACTTGACCACAACAATTTCCTGGCTGTGCCTTCGATTACGAAGGGTGTGGTTCTTGTAAAGCTTCCCAACAAATCTGATGTGGCATGTCTTCATCATCATGTTTATGAGTGGAAAGACCACTCTGTTAGGTTCTCCAAGGTTGACAAGATGGTGATGGTGCATGTAGACATCTCACACGAAGTCCATGGCCTAGTCAGTTATGCGGGGTTCATCCCGTAGGTCGGTGGCAAGAAATAGTCTGCAGAGTTTAGTTAGTGCAACTTTGCTTGTCTATAGTAAGTACTATTGTTCAGTACTTGATTTGTGTTTGTGAACCTGTATTGTTTATTAGTACTGCCGCTTTTGGTGTGTGAACGGTCTATGTTAATGTCTGTCCACTCAATTTAGTCTGTATATTTGGAAGTATCCAGATCATATTTTTTGTGAGGATGGTTTATCAATTATGGTTACACTCCAATATCTGTATGCATTGCAGGGTTTATCGCACCCACCAGGATTTCCCGTCCCATGGATGTTCGGTCCATACGATTTGTCACGACCTTTGGACTGTCCTGCTTGTGAGAGTAGGCGGGGCCCCTGCATGCCATGCATAGTTGGACGATCAATCTTCTGTTTAGTACTTCAACATAGTGATTTCCTGGTAAGGATTCACTCATGTCACATCAAGTAAATCTTATTGATTTACTGTCTAAATCTTATTGATTTAATGTCATGTTTTCTTTCTTTTCCTGCAATTTTACGATGCAGGTTTTACCATGTGACATTCATCACAGAATAAACTGTTTACTTTGCTCTACGATGGCTATTTTTGCAGGTTTCACTTCTTATGTCGTGTCAGTAACGAAGGCACTGTCCATCACTTATATTACTGGAAAAATTGGATCAGTCTGTTGTCTGAGTACAAGCTGAATCCCTATGATGAACTGCAGTTTGGTTTAACAAAAACGCCACAATTAGTCCTTCTTGCGTTTAAAAGAAATGAAGAAAAAAACTGGATCACGGTCACAGATCCTAGTCAAGTTAGAAAGATGATCATAGCAGACCAGACACGATCGCCGCTCTCTCGCACAGATCGAGCACCGGCAGTTGCTCTAGCACTGACAGCGGGAGTAGCTCAGTCTGATCCAGCTGAGGATTGGGCACCGACCGCGTCAGCGGATCAGTCTGATCTACCGGAGGGTCGGGCATCGACACCGGCACCTGCTCCGATACCGGCACCAGCTCTACAAGGAGCATCATCTCCAGCAGCAGCAGCGGCTTTGGCACCTGCACCAGCACTTGCACTTGCATCTGCTCCGGCCCGTGCAGTTGCACCAGCAACAGACTGGGCTGCAGTTCGCACTTCATATACCAAAGTCCTTACAAAAACCGACATGTCCACCTTCTTGGTAAGCATTGGCCGCCCAAGTGCTTCGTTCTTTTTTCTTTCCATGTTGTTTCACATGATTCACTGTGTTGATCTAACTGTTTGGGTATGTCTTCTTGTTTGCAAACAGAGAATTCCTAGAGCAACGAGGGAGTCGTTCAACAATCTGGGCGACCGCGGCCAAGTTTCTCTTACCATGCACAGCCTTGGTGTGAATGAAGCTGCTCAATATACTGTAAGTACAAAGGATGGTCGCATCATGATTGATGCTAAAGGATGGTCAAGGTTCAAACCTAAATCATATCTTGCGGTAGGAGATGATGTCAAAATTGAACTTTCTCAGCAAGGAGAGCTGGTCCAAATCAACTTTGAAATTCTTCAGTAGCAGCACACAACTGCCGAACTGATCTATCCTCCGACAGATTTTGATGTAATAATCTGGCATGGTGAAACAAGTGTCCTATGTGTATAAGTAGTACGACAGTATTATTTATCACATGGCATATCGTTGATAGAATTGCAACTCTGATTGCTGGTTAGGAACTATCGTTCGATTTCATTTCAATAGCTGTTGTGCTTCATTCAATTTTGTGTATTCGCCTTGTGACAGCATCTAAAACCAGCGCCGTACCGATCGCTTGCAATATGAAAAGCGCTGAGGTAGAACACATGGGCCCCCAAACTTGCAGGGTCGGCCTGTGGCCCAAAGTCCAGAACAATGAGCCTATCTGAGTATTATATTCTCACATGAACCCCCATAAAAAAAGCTGAACCCCCATAATGCCCGTGCGTTGTAGAGGGAGTATATTTCTCGGCAAGGTGAGCCTGTGATATAAAAGATTTGTATATTTCTTTGCAGAGGGAGTATCCCTCTATCAAAAAATATATTTATGTGTAACTAGTTACTCCTGTCTTTCTACTTCCTTTCGCTGATATGTGGGGCAACTGGCAACGGGGTCCACGTGCCATATGCCCAAATTAGAGTGCACAACTTCACGGTAGACACACCCCGATCGTAGCGCCGCTGTAATGCCCAATGAGCCGTCCAATCACAACCCCCCCCCTTTCCAGCTTTAGCAGTAAGCTGGACGGACGAAGCGGCAATATTTCACTGGGCCTGAATCCCCTTCTCCCTCGTCTGCTTGTTTAGAGAAAACCCCTCTCAGCGATTGCATAGGGTTTTCTCATGGAGAACCAGGTATGAATTCTTCATCCATCCCCGATAAATCCAAGTCCCTTGGTAGCAGGTAATCCTAGGATGGCAGCCGCCGCCGTTGATGCATTTTTCTTCCTACTGAATCTGGTGTGTTTCATTTGCAGTGCCCAAAGTGCGAGGACCCTACAGGTTTCTGCGCCCTCAGCGAGACGCCACACTTGTTCCTTCTCATCCTAACACGGCATTTTGAAACGCGCACAGTATGTTCCAAGAATCCTCTTTTCTATCCGGGAGGGTGGGTTTTTTTGAACATGCTGTGTTCTCATATTATTTTTCCTGAAGTGTATTATTTGCTCTGCCAGAACACATGTACTCAAGATGCTCGGCCTTGCCATAACTGAATACACTAGTTTAATGGTCATAGTGAAGACAAGCCACGGATATAAGTTCCGAGTTGGGTTCATGAACCAAGAAGATCGCTGCTTTTCTATGGCCGAACTTGGATAAACTTTCTCAAGTGTTACAGACTGAAAGTTGGCGCACGAATGTTGATGGAAATAGCAGAACCTGGTCTCATCTTCACTGCGATCTTCCACCCTGACGTCGTTCCAATTGTTCATCCATGTTAGTTTTGTATCTGGTTCTTGCTTGTTGCCTCGATTACTTCTTAATCCACCTATTATGTCTAACGAATCACAATTTAACTTTAGAAGTAGCAACGAATCTCTCACGAAGATGCTACTTCTAACTAATATTTTCTTATAATTGGTGGCACATGTAGGTTTGTTCAGAGTTAAGCAGTCTGCTCGTTTGTTACTCTGTAATAACTCGGCTGTTACTAATGGCACTGAAGTTGACTGGATCGACATCCACAAGTTCCTACACTTTATTGATCGTCTTGAGGTCCTTGTGGGGCGTTTCAATGGTGGAAGGCCACGTGGGATATGTGTGCCACTGCTACACTCGTTGAACAGGTCCAACTGTGTCGAGAAACTTATGGTACAAGCTATTTTCTGTTATATATGTTGTTCATAAACTATTGCTTATACACAGTTTTACAGCTGTGATCTTCTTGAAACAGGAACTGCCGAGTTCTATTGTTCCTATACAGATGCCTGACCATGGTCGGGTCAGACTTGCGCTTGGTCACAACATGATGTTTATGTCGACCTACTCAATTCCCCTTGGAGGTGAAAAGATACTTATTCATGGGTGGTCTCAAATAATGAAGGCCCGTCCATCTTGGAGAATAGGACAGAAGATTATGTTCATGCTTTTCCATGGCTCTAAAGCGAATATCCTGTTTATTGACCACGTTGCTAGATGAAGCCGCTTTCAGAAGGTTGTGGATGCGCGGGGTGGCGCCTGGGCCTTGTCCTGGGGCTTGGCGGCCTCACCCTTGGTTAACTGTAGGCAAAGTAGCATTGTTCGAGGCATGCTTTGTACGGTTGAACATGTATAAGTACTCATACTGCTTTCAGCTTTGGTTGTTAAGTGCCCCTGCTGGTTTCAGTTAAGGTTGTTAAGTACTCCTGCTGCTTTTACAGTCTGTCGTGTTTCTTCAGTCCTGTCTTCCTCCAGCCGCCAAAACCAAACCAGCGCCAGCGGGGCCGCCTGCTTTCGCCTCCCATGGCTGGCTGCGCCTCAGCGCACGCATCGCCGCCCCACCGTCTCCTAAATCATTAACGCCGATGTCCTCCGCGCGCTTTGGTGCGCTCGCCACGGCGCCACCCTCTCGCGTTGTCAACATGGTCAACAAACAACAGGAATCGGCAAAAGTACGTGGAGAGGATGACAGTAGGGGCCCACCACGTCAGCGTATGGAAAAATAAAATGCTTCCTCCTAGTGTTTTCCTGACATCTGGGACCCACGACATTGTGAGCGTATATAGTCAATAGACAAGAGAACGGCACAAGATCGGCTGACACCTGGGATGTAGCTACTCGAGCAGTATTTTTTTTGTTTGGTATTGTTGAGACGGAGCAGGGTTTGAACTAGGCTGTGGCCCGTCTAGCCCAGGCTTATATTTTATGTTCACCATGTGACCAGCCCAGCTATTTTTTCTTTGTGAAAATGAGCCCAGTTTATTTTTTCTGAAGAATACCCAATCCAGGCCTACTTATTTTTCTACGCCCTGATGGGATGCAACTCTTTCAAGACACCTGCAAATCTTGAAAGTAATATGAAATGGGTTGTAAATATAAAAACAGATGACAAATTGGCAATTACTTTATAATTTATGAATTTTTTCACATTTTCAGATTCCTATTTCACCGGGCATTAACCAATTTAAATATATCTTCAAAGTAATTTAAATCTGGCTCGACATTTCGGTATTAAAAATAGTTTGGAAACCACAGAAATTGCCATGAGCTATATATAAATTATTAAAAAAAAGAGGTAGTGGTCTGACTTGTGGGCCTGTTTAGTTGACGTGTATGCAAGATTTTTTTAGTTATTATATACGTCAACAAACGATTCTAGCAGACGTAACCGTTGGATGTCAATCCAACGGCCGTCGTGTTTCTTCAATCTCTGATCTTCTTGCTCCAGCCGCCAAAGCAACGCCGGCGGGACCGCCTACTCCCGCCTCCCGTGGCCGGCTGTGCTGCCGCGCAGGCCTCAGCGCCCCCTACTACTCCCACTGCTGGCCAGGGCATCCCTCTACTCACCCACACCCCCTGTTATTCTGCGGCGACAGCAGCCTCACACCGCAGCCGAAATGGTGAACCCTCGTACTCCTCTCGGCGCGGGCTTCCCCTGCCGCGTCTTCCCCGGCTCCGCGTCGTCCCCTTCCTAGGCCTCGCCATCGTCCACCGCCGTGGTGCTCTCGGCGCGGCGTGGTCAATGTGGTCAATGACCGACTTCCATCGGAAGAGTACTATACGTGGAGAGGCTGACAGCTGGGTCCACGGCAGCCGCAAGGAAGTGCCTCCTTATTACGCGGAAAATAATTATTCCTCCACCTGACAGCAGGGACCCACCGGACGGGCCACCAGTATTTTGCGGAAAAAAATGTTTCCCCCTGACTGCTGGGACCCACAGGACGGGCCACCGTATTTCGCGAAAAAAAACGTTCCCCCCGCTGTCAGCTCGGACCCACCGGAAGTGCCTCCTTATTATGCACAAAAAAATGAATACCCCCTGCTAGCTGGGACCCACCTTGGTGGGAGGCTGACTTGTGGGCCTACTAAGTTGACTGGGACGGAGGCCTTTGTCAACTTTAGTCAATATATGAATGATTCTAGCTCCAGTGACCGTACGATGTCCATCCAACGGTCGTAGTGCTTCTTCAACCTCTGGTCTTCTTGCTCCAGCCGCCCAAAGCAGCGCCGGTCGTGCAACCTGCTCCTGCCGCCCGTGGCCGGCTGTGATGCCACGGAGGCCTCACCGCCCCCTACTACTCCCACCGCTGGCCAGGCCATCCCTCTACGCACCCACACCCCCTGTTATTCTGCGGAGACGGCAGCCTCACACCGCAGCCGAACGAGTGAACCCTCATACTCCTCTACGCGTGGGCATCCACTGCCGCGTCATCCCCGGCTCCGCGTCGTCCCCTTCCTAGGCCTCGCCGTCGTCCACCGCCCTGGTGCTCTCGACGCGGCATGGTCAACGTGGTCAAGGAATGGCTTCCTTCGGACGTGGACTGTACGTGGAGAGGCTGACAGCTGGGTCCACGGCCGCAGCAAGGAAGTGCCTCCTTATTACGCGCAAAATAATTATTCCTCCACCTAACAGCGGGGACCCACCGGACGGGCCACCATATTTCACGAAAAAAACGTTTCCCCCTGACTGCTGGGACCCACCAGCTACATCTTCGCATGCAAGGAAGTGCGTCCAAAAAAAACGATTCACCCCCCTGACTGCTGGGACCCACCAGCTACATCTTCGCATGCAAGGAAGTGCGTCCGGGCAAAAAAACAAAACGATTCCCCCCCTGACTGCTGGGACCCAGTAGTTACACCTTCGCACGCAAGGAAGTG
>NC_057796.1:421321801-421366930 GCF_018294505.1 Triticum aestivum
TAGCAGCAGTAGCGAAGGAATTGCTCGATCGGGTTCAGTTAACAGCCATCGATCGATCGCTCGGGTCCAGTAACGCGTAGCCTGCAGTGCAATCGCTCGGGTTCAGTTAGAGCCCAACGCCTCGCTCGGGTTCAGTTAGAGCCAACACCTCGCACACATGCGCGTACGTGTACGAGAGAAACGCGCATCGCTCGGCCCCCGACCTCCCACCGTAACCGGGAACTCCCTAAAATTTTCCTCCCCGTCGCTTCTACCACGGGTTTTTTCCGTCATGGACGGCCCAAAGAATGTCATGCAGCTGCGTCTCCGGCCCGCCCAGGACGAAAAGCCCATTTTTTGTCATGATTTTTTGTCATAGAAGTAGGAGCCCACCACATCTATGATGATACCGGGTTTTGTCACAATTATCGTCATAGAAGTGTCCTATGTATGACAGAAAAAAAATTCGTTCGGCCCAAAATGTCACGGATGTGTCATTTTTTTGTAGTGTATATCCCCGACAGAGGGGGTGCCCCAAGAGGACACACCAAGCCCTTGGCGCCCGTTACTCCGTAGTTCCATCGCCCCGTCTCGGCGACGCTTAGCGAAGCGCTGTCGGTGTTCCACCACCACCATCACCACCATGCCGTCATGTTGGTTGTGATCCCATCTACTTCTCCTCTCCTTCTTGCTGGATCAAGAAGGTGGAGACGTCTTCAAGCCGCACATGTGCTAAACTCAGAGGTGTCATCCGTTCGGTACTAGATCGGTTGGATAGTGATCGGATCGCGAAGAGTACGACTACATCAACCATGTGATAAACGCTTCCGCTTAACGGTCTACGAGGGTACGTAGACACACTCTCCCCTCTCGTTGCTATACATCTCGTAGATAGATCTAGCGTGAGCATTGGAAATTTTTGAAATTGCATGCTACGTTTCCCAACAGTGGCATCCGAGACAGGTCTATGCGTAGATGATATGCACGAGTAGGACACAAAGAGTTGTGGGCGGTGATAATCATCCTACTTACCACCAACGTCTTATTTTGATACGGTGGTATTGTTGGATGAAGCGGCCCAGACCAACCTTACATGACCACGTTCATGAGACCGGTTCCACCGACAATCATGCAACTAGTTTTGCATAAAGGTGGCTGGCGGGTGTCTGTTTCTCCAACTTTAGTTGAATCGAATTTGACTACGGCCGGTTGTCGGTGTCAAAACTGGCGGATCTCGGGTAGGGGGTCCCGAACTATGTGTCTAAGGTTGATGGTAACAGGAGACAGGGGACACGATGTTTACCCAGGTTCGGGCCCTCTTGATGGAGGTAATACCCTACTTCCTGCTTGATTGATCTTGATGAATATGAGTATTACAAGAGTTGATCTACCACGAGATAATAATGGCTAAACCCTAATGTCTAGCCTGTATGATTGTGATTCTCTCTGCGGACTAAACCCTCCGATTTATATAGACACCGGAGGGGCCTAGGGTTGTACAGAGTCGGTTTACAAAGGAAGGAATCTTCATATCCGAACGCCAAGCTTGCCTTCTACGCAAAGGAGAGTCCCATCCGGACACGGGAGGAAGTCTTCTGTCTTGTATATCCATGGCCCATTAGTCCGGCCCACGTCATATAGCCCGGACGCCCGAGGACCCCTTAATCCAGGACTCCCTCAGTAGCCGCTGAACCAGGCTTCAATGACGATGTGTCGGGCGCGCAGATTGTCTTCGGCATGGCAAGGCGGGTTCCTCCTCCGAATATTTCAAAGTAGTCCTCGAACTCAGAGAACGTGTCCGGCTCTGCAAAACAAGCTCCGCAAAGATTATAATATTTAACAAGTCCCATCTACTGACATCTTCTGTAGTGAGACGCCACGTCTCCGCCCGGTCATTATTTCGAACCGTTTTTTAGCCTCCTGTTTCGAGATGCAGTTTCCATTGGCACGTCTTGTCGAAGTAGAGATCGTGTCCCCCTTATCACGGGATCCTCATCAATATGGGCGTGGGTAATCCAACCGTGTCATTAGCGATCCCTTCGGAATAGGTGAGCTCTAAGGCCCGTGTGGGGGCGTTCGATATTCTTCGCCTTTATAAAGGGGTATAGACCCGTCTTTCTCCCTCCACGCCTTCCACTTCCTCAACCTTCCCAACTTCAGGCTCCAGCGCCCAGGATTCAATTTCTTCCATTGTTACCAGGCCCTCTAGTTATGTCCGGATCCCTCTCCCAAGGTATGTGGGCAGCCTCCTCGATCACCGAGGAGGATATCACGAAGCTTCAGAAGGCAAGGTACCTGACTGCGGAAAGCCCCCACAGGCTCCCTAATAAAGGGCAGGTCATCCCCACAGCAAAATCCGGCGAGAGGGTTGTATTCATCCCCCACTTCCTTCGCAGGCTAGGGTTTGCTCTTCACCCCTTCGTTCGCGGCCTCATGTTCTATTATGGGCTAGATTTTCACGATCTAGCTCTGGACTCTTTTCTCCACATCTCGGTGTTCGTCGTCGTGTGCGATGCCTTTCTCCACATCCCCCCACACTTCGGCCTATGGCTCAAGACTTTCAATGTGAAGCCGAAGCTAGTTAATGGGGAACAAGCGGAGTGCGGTGGTGCTATGGTGAGCAAGCTTGCCAACACTATCTGGCCAAAAGGCACCTTCACGGAAACCTCCAACTCATGGCAACAGGAGTGGTTCTATATCACCAAACCCCGCGGCACCAAATGGGCACCCGCACCTGTGTTCCGATCTGTCCCTCCATTGCGGCTCGCATCATGGATAAATAAGGGGCTAGACTGGGGGTCAGCTGATGAAGTACAGACGCTGCAAAGTCGTATCCGAAGTATCCTCGAAAGGGATGTTGGCCTTATCAACGTTATCCAAGTGATGCTAGTCCTCCGAATCCTCCCATGCCAACGGCGGCCTCTCCGTATGTGGGAGTTCAATGTGGATGGACCGCGGACCCTTTAGCAATTCTTCGGCACAACGCACGAAGGGATGTGGAAACTATTCTTCAAGACTCCAAGGCAGTGGCCGGACACATCAGAGGACATCGGTCTCGACTGCAACCATCCGGATACCTTGGTAAGCACCCAAGTTCTGACCGCAACTCGGTTGATTATCCCATAGCGATGTACTGAGAGTTCTATCTTTGACCAGGGCTGGTCAGAAGGCAGAACGAATTAGGTGTTCAGCTCCACTTCCCGATGACTTGGCCAATCCTGTGTTGATGAGGATGCTGGTCCCAGTGCCGTATCAAGTGCCAGCGCAAGAGGGCAAGAAGAAGAGCGATGAGGCGAAAAGCGGCCTCCACTCTGCAGGTATGTCGGACACTATGTCCGGGGAGACTGAAGCTCCCTCTCCGAAAGACGAAGGGGAAGGAGAAGGTGATATCCCTTCCCCTCATGGGAGGAAAAGGACTGCATCCGAAGACTTGGAGGCGGAAGCATCCAAGAGAGGGAAGGCAGCCCTACCACATGGTTCGGGTTCCGAAGCCGATGTTGTTGCAAGGCACCTCTCCAGGGACAAGCCCCTTGCCGAATCGTAAGTGAACAAGGATGCTCTAGACATATCCCGTTCTTTTCGGGTTGCAGGGGTAACATTTAAACCATATACTTGCAGTCCGGCCCACAGTCCGCCCCGACAGTCCTCCTCATCTTGGACTTAACTCCGGGGATGATGGAAAGCGAGATGCCTTCTCATGCTTCCTCGCCTCTTAGGACGGACGACTTTGAGGTGTCATCTCGGAGAATCTTCCCTGACCATCAAGCGGCGTGGGGGAAAATGAAAAAAACGCCTGAGGGTGGTACTTCGATCGTCAAGGGTCCAGGGGGCGCAGCCCCTACGGGGGCCAGAAATGAAGGCCCCGAACTATCTAGCTTACAGCCGAAGAGGACTCTAGGGTCAAGCCGATGTACCCCTTTGAAGGGAATGCATACTCCCGCAGTAGCCTCCAGGAATTCGGAGGTGCCGGATACTCTGATGGGCACATTACAAAGTGTGTCCATCTCAGAGGAACATCGTACCTTAATGGGTACGGTAGTTGAAAGGGTTCTGTCCGCGAGAAGCGGATTGAATGAAGCTTTCATGCGCCTTGTCGGAGTAAATGGCCACGGGTAGCCTAACCGACTACCCCTGGCTCTTCAGAAAAATTATCAGGCCTTTGGGCCTTCAAACACTTCGAGCATTGGACCACCTTCCCTGGCCGGCTACCTCTGAAGCCGAATCACGGAAGGCGGCCCAGCCTCAAGCGACCTCCCTCCCCAAGACAACCGCGGGGTGGCCGACTCCAAGAAGCCGGCCTCAAAGAGCGCCGACTCCAAGAAGCCGGCCGAGGCCACAACCACCAAAGCTACTCCCACATAACGGCGACACGACGGGGTGTGGCCACAGTGCGGCCCACTACCCCCGAAGCCCGAGGTGGGCATGGCTACAGGAGGCCGTACGGGACGGCCGTCTCCCGTGCGGCTTGGCACTGTAGCCATGCTGGCCTCGACGTCACCCACGACCGACTCCCGTACGGCCGCGGGCGGCGGGCCCCTTCAGCCAGAGAGAGGCGTGAAGGCGGCCCGGCCTTTCCCAGTCGGCCAAGAGCGTAGCCGGCCTCCAGAAGCTGGCTACTCCCTTCCTCGAAGCAGGAGCTCCATTAAGGAGACAAGACGAGGTAAGGCTACAGTGAGAGCCCCCGAGGAGGCCCACTGTAGCCATGCTTACCTCGACAAAGCCCTTGTCATCAAAGGCGAGGCTACAGTAAGCAGCCGCCGACAAGACCCTAGACGGTGGGGCCGGCCTGTCGACCAAGGAGCCGGCAGCCGGCGGGACCCACCAGTCGGCGGGACCCAGCAGCCAGCGGAGAAGCCGGCGAGCGTAGACACTGACGACTGGGACCAGCTCCCAGTCGGGTTACCATTGTACCCCCGGGGGGTAGGCCTATACCCGGGGTAGGCCTATATAAACCCCCCGGAGCACCCATGCAAAGGGTTGGCCTCTGAGCGTAGTTCGCTTCTAAGCATAGCGCACACACACACCATAGATAGAGAGAAGCAAGAGCTAGCCTTGTTCTTCTTCTCCCTTGATCCCAACAGCTCTAGGAGCGATTGTAGCTACCTTTCATCGATCTAGTGATCATGCGGAGACCCCGCAGAGCAGGACTAGGGGTGTTATCTCCCCGGAGAGCCCCGAACCTGGGTAAGATCCGCCGGCGTGCATGTCTTCGCCTCATCCCGTTTCCAGGCACCGGTGACGTCTTATTGGCACCCACAATGATAAGCCATCCATTGGCATATGTCGCACCAACCACCCGACATTTGGCGCCCACCGTGGGGCCAGGTGCACCGTCGTCCGGAGACCTTTTCTAGACGGGAACCCTCTTCCTCTCCCGCGAGCGCAGCCAGCCTGCTGCGCCCGATGGCTTTTGCCTCGACGCGCTGCAAGGCGTCGACGACGCCTGCGCAGCGAGCCGCCTCGCCGATCTGCTCGGCGAGACTCGCATCTCCGACGAGCATGCGTCCGACGCAGGCACCGACTACCCCGAGAGCCGCCTCGTCAGCCTCCTCGACCAACTTCACGTCTCCAGCGAGCCTGCTGCGGACATGGAGTCGGTCGGCTCCACCGACCCGATGCTCATCGACTCCGACACCGCGTCGCTTGACGCCTACCCCTCCGATGTGGTTGTCTTCGACGACCCCCTCCCTCGAGCTGACAGCGGCAGCAGCGCTGTCACCGAAGTGCTGGTCATCAGCCACGTCTCCAACTCGGGCGAGAATGCCCGCGACGCTCAGCAAGCGGCGATGCACGACCTCTCCGTCCCCATCCCGGCCGACGCCGACGCCGAGACCCTGGAGGCACACCGCCTTGCCCTCATCGCGGAGGGCCAGAAGATAGCCTCGATGAGACGCCTCACCGAGGCCCACCAGTGCGAAGTCGACCGCGCCGGCTTCGGCACGCCGCGGCCTAGCGGCCCGAGCTGAGCCGGCTTCGTCCAGAAGCGCGGCGCAGCCGTCGCCAGCATGATGGGCGCAGATCGCCCCGTCTACGCCACCCCGCTCGAAAATCTGTGAGCCGCTCAGGCGGCTGCATAAGAACTCAATGGGCTGGGAGCCGATGAGCTCCCCTACATGACGAGACGGATCCAACAGCTACTCGACGCGGCTGCAGAACGGCACGAAGCCGGCGCCCGTGCTGATAGTCATCCCCCGCGCCGGGAGCACGCCGCGACGTCCCGCTCGCCGACTGCGAGCGGCGCGCGCCAGAAGAAAGACAAGGAGCCGGCTGCCAGCCGCAGCCGGACTCGCATCACCATCGAGCGCGACGCGGATGGCCGCCCTCGAGCTGTAGAGCACCAAGGAAATCTGCCTCCTCCCCCGCCTCGAAGAGAAAGACGCCTCACTCCGCCGCCTATCACACACCCGACTCTTGGTGACCGACTCAGCCGCCGAGAAGGAGTCGGCGAGAACGACGCCCGCCACAGGATCGACCGCCTTGCTCGATCCTTGGCGCTAGAAGAAGAAGACGATGTCGGCCCGCCATGCTTTGGCCCCCACATCCGCGATGAGCCCTTCCCCAAAGGGTTCTCGCTCCCCAGAGACACGCCCAAGTACAACGGCTCGGTGAAGCCGGAAGATTGGCTCATTGACAACTCCACGGCCGTCAGCATAGCCAACGGCAATCGGCGCGTCGCCGTGAAGTACGTCCCCCTCATGCTGCAAGGCACGGCGCGCACGTGGCTCAACAGCCTCAAGCCCTACAGCCTCAACAGTTGGCTGGACTTCACCGAAGTTTTCGTCCGCAACTTCACCAGCACCTACAAGTGGCCTCCCAAGCCTCGCCAGCTCTCCCTCTGCGTCCAAGGGCCCAACGAGTCGACCCGCGACTACCTCACGCGATGGGCCGAGCTCCGCAACTCCTGCGAGGGGGTGCACGAGGTCAAGGCCATCGAGTACTTCACCCCCGGGTGCCGAGAGGGCACCCTCCTCAAGCACCGACTCCTCTGCGACGAGCCGGCTACCCTCGACGAGTTACTAGTCATCGCCGACAAGTACGCCATAGCCGACTCCTCGATGAAGACCGAGCTAAGAGTAGACGCCTCTGGGAAGGTGATTTCTCCGGCTCCCAAGACGCAGGCTGGCGACCCTAATCGGCGCCCCTACCAGAATGACCACAAGCGCAAGGGCCCCATGCCGACTTCCTCCAGTCGGCAGGTGGCCACAGTTGAAGACAAGCAGCCTGAAGAACGGCCCGCTCCCAAGAAGAAGGGTGGAAGGCCGGCTTGGCAGCCGTCTTTCTCCTACGAACAAGCACTCGATGCCCCCTGCAAGTTCCACAGCGGTGCGAAGCCGTCCAACCACACAACTCGGAAATGCCACTGGCTCACCCGCATCACCAAGGGCGAGGGAATGCTGCCGCCTCCGCCTCCCGGCCCGCCGCCTCCAGCCCCTCAGCAGCCGGCAGCTCGACCGGCAGGCGGCGCCATCCAAGACAAATTCCCCGAAGAGCACGCCGCCTACGTTGTCTTCACAAGTCAAGCCGACGACAAGCGCAGCCGACGCCGGCAGCACCAAGAAGTGAATGCAGTCGCCACTAGCACTCCCGAGTTCATGCATTGGTCAGAAAAGCTAATCAGCTGGAGCCAGGCCGACCACCCAGAGGTGATGCCTTCGCCTGGCTCCTATGCAATGGTCTTGGATATCACCCTCGCGACGGAGAGGCGAGCTGCCAGGTTTTCCCGTGTCCTGATAGACGGCGGAAGCAGTATCAACATACTGTACCGCGATACCATGGAGAAGCTGAACATCAAAGCGAAGCAGCTCATGCCGAGCCGCACCGTCTTCCATGGTATCGTACCCGGCCTGTCTTGCTCTCTAATCGGCAAGATCAAAATGGATGTTCTCTTCGGAGACAAAGATCATTTTCGCCGGGAAGCAATATGGTTCGAGGTAGTGGATTTGGAGAGCCCGTATCATGCATTGCTTGGCCGACCTGCTTTGGCCAAGTTCATGGCTGTGCCCCACTACGCCTACCTGAAAATGAAGATGCCGAGCTCGAAGGGGATCATCACGGTAGCCGGCGACTACAAGAAGTCCATCCAGTGCGCCATGGCCAGTAGCCGACTGGCCGAGTCCCTCGTGGTGGCAGAAGAGAAGAAGATGTTAGAACGGGTTGTGGCCCTGGCCGGCAAGCAGTCGGCCTTGTCCCCCAACCCCAAGGATTGTGATGCGCAGGGCTCCTTCCAGCCTGCAAAAGAGACGAAGAAGATACCTCTGGACCCGGAGCGCCCGGAGAGGTTCGCTGTCATTGGGGCAAGCTTGGACAGTAAATAGGAAGGCGAGCTCGTCGACTTCCTCCGTGAGAATTGAGACATCTTTGCATGGTCCCGAAAGGACATGTCGGGTGTCCCGAAGGATTTCGCCGAGCACAAATGACATGTACGAGCTGATGCGAAGCCGGTCAAGCAGCCCCTCCGCCGACTGTCAGAAGAGAAGCAAAGAATTGTGGGAGAAGAAATAGCCCGGCTCCTTGCCGCCGGCTTTATCATGGAAGTGTTCTTTCCAGAGTGGCTTGCCAACCCAGTTCTGGTTCTGAAGAAGAATAACAAGTGGCGTATGTGTATAGACTACACTAGTCTGAATAAGGCCTGCCCAAAGGATCCGTTTGCTCTGCCACGGATTGACCAAGTGATAGACTCCACAGCCGGATGCGAGCTGTTAAGTTTTTTGGATGCATACTCAGGGTATCATCAGATCAAGTTGGACCCGGCTGACCGCCTGAAGACTGCCTTCATCACACCCTTTGGAGCTTTCTGCTACCTGACAATGACATTCGGCTTGAGAAACGCCGGTGCCACTTTTCAACGTTGCATGCAGAAATGTCTCTTGAAACAACTCGGCAGAAATGCCCACGTCTACGTAGACGACATTGTGGTGAAGACAGAGAAGCGCGGTACCTTGCTGGAAGACCTGAAAGAAACATTCGCCAACTTGCGCCGATTCCAGATCAAGCTCAATCCCGAGAAGTGCGTGTTCGGAGTGCCAGCCGGCCAGCTGCTAGGCTTGCTGGTCTCCGAACGCGGCATTGAGTGCAACCCCGTCAAGATCAAGGCCATCGAGAGGATGGAGATTCCCACCAAGCTGCGAGATGTGTAGAAGTTCACTGGCTGCTTAGCCTCCCTGAATCGTTTTATTAGCCGACTAGGAGAAAAGGCTCTCCCCTTGTACCGACTCATGAAGAAGTCCACTCACTTTGAGTAGAATGATCAAGCCGACCAAGCCTTCCATGAGTTAAAGAAAATGTTGACCACTCCGCCTGTCCTGGCTGCGCCGACTGAGAAGGAGCCCATGCTCCTCTACATCGCCGCGACTAGCCGAGTCGTCAGCACTGTTGTTGTGGTCCAGCGCCCGGAGGAAGGCCGAGCCCAGCTGGTGCAGAGGCCGGTGTACTATCTCAGCGAAGTACTGTCCAGCTCAAAGCAAAACTACCCGCACTACCAAAAGATGTGCTATGGGGTGTACTTCGCTGCCAAGAAACTGAAGCCCTACTTCCAAGAGCACCACATCACGGTCGTGTGCACTGCCCCGCTTGCCGAGATCATGGGCAGCCGGGATGCATCCGGCCAGGTCGCCAAATGGGCCATTGCACTGGCGCCCTACACGATCTTCTATCAACCCCGCACCGCCATCAAGTCGCAAGCATTGGCCGACTTCCTCGTCGACTGGGCCGAGACCCAGTACCTACCACTGGCTCCCGACTCTACCCATTGGCGGATGCACTTTGACGGGTCCAAGATGCGCACCGGCTTGGGAGCCGGCATCGTCCTCACCTCTCCCAAGGGCGACAAGCTCAAGTACACGCTGCAGATCCACTTCGCCGCCTCCAACAACGTGGCCGAGTACGAGGCGCTCGTACACGGGCTCCGGCTAGCCAAAGAGCTTGGCATACGCCGGATCCTGTGCTACAGCGACTCAGACTTGGTGGTCCAGCAATCGTCTGGCGACTGGGACGCCAAGGACGCAAACATGGCGAGCTATCGATTCCTCGTCCAGCAGATCAGCGGATACTTCGAGGGGTGTGAGTTCCTCCACGTGCCAAGGGCCGACAACGACCAAGCAGATGCCGTAGCACGGATCGGCTCCACCCGACAAGCCATACCGACTGGCGTCTCACTCCAGCGCCTCCTCGAGCCGTCCATCAAGCCGTCTCCAGAGTCGGATTCCATCTTCGTACCGACCGCGCCAGATACAGCCGGATCCGACTGGAGAGACCCCGCAGGCGGCACGGGGACTTCGTCAACTGGCCCGGGGACTGCCGTAGCCGCACCCGGCCCGGGGACTTCAGAACCCGGCCCGGGGACTGCAGCAGTCGGCCCGGGGACTGCAACGACACAAGAAGCGGTGGCCGACTCACCCAACCCACCCACCCGAGTCATGGTGGCTACATTAACAGAAGAAGAAGTCACAGCTCCCTCATGGGCCCAGCCCATCCTCAAGTTCCTAGTCAGCAGAGAGCTGCCGGCTGATGAGATCTCAGCAAGACTAGTGCAACGACGAGCCGCAGCATATACAATAATCAACAGAGAGCTTGTGAAGCGCAGCGTTACTGGAGTCTTCCAGCGTTGCGTCGAGCCAGAAAAAGGAGTGGCAATCCTCAAAGACATCCACCAAGGCGAATGCGGCCACCACGCAGCCTCAAGATCCCTTGTGGCCAAGGCTTTTCGCCATGGTTTCTTCTGGCCGACTGCCTTGGAGGATGCTAAAGAAATAGTCAAGAGCTGCAGAGGATGTCAAGTTTTTAGTTCCAAGCAACACCTGCCGGCTTTTGCCCTCAAGACCATTCCCCTTACTTGGCCTTTTGCCGTCTGGGGACTGGACATGGTGGGCCCTTTCAAGACAGCCCGCGGCGGCCTGACACATCTACTGGTCGCCGTGGACAAGTTCACAAAGTGGATCAAAGCTAAACCGATTAAGAAGCTGAACGGGCCGACTGCCATGACATTCATCACCGACATCACTACTCGGTACGGCGTGCCGCACAGCATCATCACCGACAATGGCACGAACTTCGCCAAAGGAGCACTGGCACGTTTCTGCGCGACGCAAGGCATCCGACTGGACTTAGCGTCCGTTGCCCACCCGCAGTCAAACGGCCAGGTCGAGCGAGCAAATGGACTCATCCTCTCCGGCATCAAGCCCCGGCTGGTTGTACCACTGGAGCGATCGGCTGGCTGCTGGCTCGAAGAGCTGCCGGCTGTCCTCTGGAGTCTGCGCACTACACCCAACAAGTCAATCGGCTTCACTCCATTCTTCCTCGTGTACGGTGCCGAGGCTGTCATCCCAACAGACATCGAGTTCGACTCGCCTCGGATCACCATGTACACGGAGGAGGAAGCCAAAGAAGCAAGAGAAGACGGCGTGGACCTACTGGAGGAAGGCCGACTGCTGGCACTCAGCCGGTCCGCCATCTACCAGCAAGGCCTGCGCCGCTACTACAACCGCAAGGTCAAGCCAAGTTCCTTCCAAGAGGGCGACCTTGTGCTCCGGCTGATCCAGCGAACAGCCGGCCAGCACAAGCTCTCGGCCCCTTGGGAAGGCCCCTTCGTCGTCAGCAAGGCACTCGGCAACGACTCCAACTACTTGATCGACGCGCAAAAACCAAGAGCACGCAAGAGAGACGACTCCGGCAAGGAGTCGGAGCGACCATGGAACGCAAACCTCCTAAGACGATTTTACAGCTGAAAAGCAGTATGTATCACGCTCCCCTTTTGTATTAAGTACAAACCAACAGGCCCCCCGAACAGTACTCGGGGACTGCCTTTTATTTATCTATGAATGACGAGTGTCATATCCATGAATGCATTATTACATTCTGAATTTTTGTCCGGCACCGGGTTCGACTAGTCGGCCCGGGGACTGGCCGCCTTGAGCTATATCGAAAGTTTTTCCTAAAGTCAGAAAAGTAGTGCGCCGGCCCCCGAGTCCTCTCTTGTTGAAAGTCGCAGCTCAAAGAACTGACTGCCCGACTAGCAAGAGGAAAGACAGAAAGGACGCCCACACGAAAAACGGCTAAGGAACAATGAACCTATATAGCAAAGAGACGGCCTCCAAACATGCCTGCCGGCTACCAGAGTAGCCGGCTGGCCGGCTTCCTAAAAAACTTAGCTTTAGTCCAGCAGAGCTAAAGTACTTCCCCCTCCCCAATCGGCCAGGCACCCCCCCGGCTACAGATTGCAGAGCAACTGTTTGACTGGGGAGGCGGCAACCAAGGGAGGGCGGTAAAGGAAAAAGCAGAAGGACAAAAAGCAAAAAGTACAAGGAAAGGCCAAATGCATAAGTCATATATATACATAAAGCCGCCAACAGGCCGGCAACAGACATAAGTTCGAATACACCCAGTGGGTGGAATTGTGCGAATTTAACCAAACATTGTTCTAAAGAGTAACAAGACAGGAAAAGCAAAAGACGGCAGACTAGGGCGCGACATGGAGGCCGGGCTGGTCGGTGAAGGCAGCCTCGCTGGCTGAAGGAGTGGCCGACTAGCGAGCCCCGGCTTGACCACCACCTGCGGCAGGAGGCGTGGAGGCGCGCGACGTAGTGCTGGAGGCGCGGTCAGACTGAGGCTAGCCGGCTACTCCACCAGCCGGCTCGGCGTCTTCACCCTCCTCCTCCTCCTCTTCGCCCTCGTCGCTGGAGTTGATCTCCTCCGCCGAGTCCTCACCGTATGCCGGGTCCAGCCCGAACCACTCTTCCAGCTGGGCGACTCCATTGTCGTCCACCTCGGGGGCGAAGACGCTGGTGTCGGTGTAGTCGGCGATCGCCGAAGCCCGCCGAATGATGGCCGGCCGCGCCGGCTCCAGCTCCGTTCGGCTTGCTGCCGCCAGGTAGCCAGCTGGTCCAGGCTCAGGCCGGGATACCAGGCCTTGACGAACTCCAGCGCCCGCCTGGCACCGGAGCGAGCCGCCGACGCCTTCCAAGCCTCGAAGCGGCCGACTGCCACCTCCAGCCAGTCGGCGGTCCGACTGGGGGTGCGAGGGACCACTTGGCCGGGCCAGAGGGCGGCCAGGACCTGCGCCCCGGCACGCTGAAGCCGGCGGAGCAGCCGGTGAGCCGGCTGGATGCGAGCCTGGATCGCCAGGAGCTGTTCCTCCAGCGAGCGGCCGGCGGTTGGCGAGATTTCAAAGCCGGCTTGCCTCCGCGCCTGGCGACGGGCCTCGATGGTCTGGTTGGCGGCAGTAGAATAGCCAGGGAAATACTCTGCGCAAGAAAGAAGAAGAAAGGAAGAAAAGAACACCAAAATCAGAAAAATGAGCCAAAGGGGCAGACGGCAAGAAAGGACGAAGGGGTAGGCGGCTTACCGTCAACCAGATCTTCAATCTGGCCATAGCCAGAGACCAGAGTCTGCCTGGCCTCAGCCCAGCCGGCCGCCTCCGTCTCGAACTCGGCCTGGAGAGTGGCTTCGCGGTCCTGCACCGCCTTCAGTGCCGCCTTGTGGCTTTCTTCCTGGTCGGCCAACTTCTTGGCCAGGCGGTCGCGCTCCTGCACCAAGGTGGCGAGCTCGGCATCCTTGGCACGAAGAGCAGTCTGGGACTCCCCCAGCTGTGCCCTCAGATTGGCGTTGGCCGCTGCAAAGTCGGAAGAAGAAGAAGAACAGTAAGAAATCGTCAAGGAAGATCCGACCCGACTGCTCAGCAGTCGGCCCGAATCTCGGGGACTACACCCAGTGGGTGCGCTGACGCGCCCCCACATGAGATAATGAATAAACCACGTACCTCGGCTCTCAGTAAGATCGGCGGTCTTCTGAGTCAGCTCCCGAGCCTGGGAGTTGAAGGCGGCCGCTCGAAGGTTGTGGTAGTCCTGCAAGATGGACAGAAGACCGAAGTGAGAACAAAAATAGCAAAGGCAAATCCACCAAGAAGTTCCAAGCCGCCTGCTCAGCAGCCAGCTCGGAACTCGGGGACTACACCCAGTGGGTGCGCTGACGCGCCCCCACGGAAGAAATCAAGATCAAGAAAAAAGCAAAGTCAAGAAGAAACAAGACGGGAGTACTAACCCGGATGGCCGCCCGCGTTGCGAGGAACTCGTCGGTGAACTGCCTCAGCGCCGCGGCTTGGCTTTGGAGCCGGGTCCAGACGTCTTGTGCAGCCACGTTCACTACGGCTGTCCCTCCGCTTGGCGTCCACCCCGAGGTAGCGCTAGCCGCCTCCGCATCTCGGGCCGATGAGCTGG
Source organism: Triticum aestivum (assembly GCF_018294505.1). Lineage (NCBI taxonomy): Eukaryota > Viridiplantae > Streptophyta > Magnoliopsida > Poales > Poaceae > Triticum > Triticum aestivum. Next base: position 421,335,991 of record NC_057796.1, read on the forward strand.
AGCCCACGGCCGGCTGTGGCTCCGACGCGGCCTTCTGTGGCTCCGACGCCGCCTTCCCCGCGCGCCGGCTCGGCGGCACCCGGACCGCCACCTCAGCCCCCGCGGTCGGCTCGCCCTCCGCCGACTGTGCAGGCGGCGGATCAGGCTGGCCGCCTTGGGCCGCCCCAGTTGGCGGGGTCGGCTCCGGCGCCTTCTCCAAGATGATGACGTCGTCGCCGCTTCCCCCCAGCCCCGGCTGGTCGCCGCTGGCTCCCCCTGGGGAGGGTTCCATGTCCCCAGGCGCCATGACGCGCAGCGGGGTGACCATCAAAACCTCCCCCGCCGCCACCGCGGCCTCAGCCTCTGCCTGGGCCCTAGCTGCGGCCTCGGCGAGTGCCTTCGCCGCCTCCTCCTCCCGTGCCGCCTGGGCGGCCGCCGCCTTCCGTGCCTCCGCCTCCCGTGCCTCCTGCTCCTCCCGCGCCTCCCGCGCGTTCCTTTCCGTCGCCACCTGGAGGTCGGCGCGGGGGTCCACGCGGCGGGTGGTGCTCCGAGAGCCCCTTGGTGACTCGACGACGGAGCCGGCAGCCGCCCGCTCAAGTGACAACGGAGCTCTGATCGTTGAAGAAAAAGACAAAGGTTTCAAGAACCAACAAAGAAAAGAAAGAAAGAGAGTACACAAAGAAAGATTCGGACTTACGCCGACACGGTCTGCGGTTGCTTCACCACCTTGCGGAAACGAGCCGCCTTCGCGGCCGCCTCTTCCCGCCTGGTGGCTGCCGCCCCGCCCCTGGGCTTCTTCGTTCGGCTGCCAAACAGACCCTGGGCGGCGCGACGCTTCTGCCCTCCACCCCGAGCAGGCTGCGCGGCGGAGGAGCCCGCGCCGCGTCCAGATACCGGCTGGCGGCACGGGACGGCTTCGGCTTCATCGTCGTCCGGCCAGTCGTCAAAGGTGGCAGTGAACCCGGAGCCGCCTGCTTCGCCGCCGGCTTGGCCTCCGCCCGGCTCGACGTCGTCGTCCATATGGACCGCCCCCAGGTCGGGGTCTTCCAGGTCGTGTTCGGTCCGGTCGGGGACGAATCGGCGCTCCGTGTCTGACCCGCCGGCCGGCCGAAGAAGAGGACTCTGTCAAAGAACAAGCCGACTAAGTCAGAGTCGGCCAAGAGATGCTCGGCAACAAGGCTGAGAGAAAGAGAGAAAAAGACACAGGGAGAGCATACCGTAGGCGGCGGATTGGCTCGCCTATACGGCTCCTTGCCGAACTGCCACTCTTCGGTGAGTTTGCAGTTCGCAAGGTAGTTCACCATGTAGGCGACCTCCTCGCGCGGCATCTCCTTGGTGCACATTCGGCTCGGATCGAGCTGGCCGCTCATCTGACAGATCAGATGAGGCCGGCTCTGGAGCGGAAGAACCCGGCGCGTGACGAACGCGGCCAGAAGGTCGGGCCCCGTTAGGCCCTCCGACTGGACCATCACCCGCAGTCGGGCGATGGCGGCGTTTCCCGCCGGCGACAGCGTCACAGCCCGGAAGGACCACTGGGGAAGCCTGCCCGCCGGTGGGCCGGCTACGTAAGCCGGCAGGTTGATGTAGTCGCCCCGTGGAGCGATGTTCCGCACGTAGAAGTACGACTTCTACCACTTCTTCACCGATTGGATCAGCGTGATGACGGGGAAGAGGTTGTCGGCAGCCGATCTCCGCGACGCGATGAAGGCGCCAGTATGAGCCGGCACGCCCTTAATGCGCGTGCCCAGCTTCAACTGGAAGAACTCCCCCCAGAGCTCAAGGGTGGGGAGGACGCCGAGATAGCCCTCGCACAGGGTGACGAAGGCGGACAGCAGCACCACCGCGTTGGGGGTGAGATGGTGCGGCTGGAGCTGATAGAATTCGAGCCAGGAGCGGAAGAAGGCGCTCACTGGCAGGCCGAAGCCGCGCGAGAAGTGCGAGCGGAAGACCACCCGCTCGCCCTCCTGCGGCCTCGGCGAGATTTCCTTCACCGGCGCAAGGCGGACCTCCACTTTGTCCGCGCTGGGCAGCCGCCGCGTGTCGCGGAGGAAGTCGACGTGGTCGTCATGGACGTTGGAGCCGTCCCAATCCCCGCCAAGCTGCTCTACGGTGGGAGGCATGGCGAAAGCTAGCACGGCGGCGGAAGAGCGCGGCGGCGAGGCGCTGTCGCAAGAACTGGCAAGAGGAAGAAGACGGTGGAAGTAGGAGGAGCGTGCGAGGGCCTGCCGCCCTCCACCTCCCCCTACTTATAGCCTCGCGAGGCAGGACCGGAGAAGCCGAACGGGGGGGGAGTCATGGGATTAACTGCGCCCCCTCCCCCCACGCCTCACGATTATTGCGCATGAATGCGGCCCGAAACTGCCGCACGAGACGTGCGGGCGGTTTCGGGATGCAAACGATCCGCGCCTGGGCCGGGCGCGGATGTGGCGGGCCCCCGCTCTGCGGCGACGTCCCGTCGCGCGCGTGGGCTGGCAGGCTTTTTGGCCATGTGGTCCGCGGGCGGCGAGTGGCCGGCCCGCGGCCCGGAGCATGCGTTGGCGAGCTCCCGCCCTCCGACTCCAGAAGTTTTCGACCTAGGCGGCACGCCTAACCAGAGCCGGCTCCCAGCTGCCGGCTTGCTAAGATGGGAAGCTGATTGTGCTTCTCAACTCCTACACAACCTCGAAGCCCAATCAGCTTCGGGGACTACTGTCGGAGTAAATGGCCACGGGTAGCCTAACCGACTACCCCTGGCTCTTCAGAAAAATTATCAGGCCTTTGGGACTTCAAACACTTCGAGCATTGGACCACCTTCCCTGGCCGGCTACCTCTGAAGCCGAATCACGGAAGGCGGCCCAGCCTCAAGCGACCTCCCTCCCCAAGACAACCGCGGGGTGGCCGACTCCAAGAAGCCGGCCTCAAAGAGCGCCGACTCCAAGAAGCCGGCCGAGGCCACAACCACCAAAGCTACTCCCACATAACGGCGACACGACGGGGTGTGGCCACAGTGCGGCCCACTACCCCCGAAGCCCGAGGTGGGCATGGCTACAGGAGGCCGTACGGGACGGCCGTCTCCCGTGCGGCTCGGCACTGTAGCCATGCTGGCCTCGACGTCACCCACGACCGACTCCCGTACGGCCCGCGGGCGGCGGGCCCCTTTAGCCAGAGAGAGGCGTGAAGGCGGCCCGGCCTTTCCCAGTCGGCCAAGAGCGTAGCCGGCCTCCAGAAGCCGGCTACTCCCTTCCTCGAAGCAGGAGCCCCATTAAGGAGACAAGACGAGGTAAGGCTTCAGTGAGAGCCCCGAGGAGGCCCACTTTAGCCATGCTTACCTCGACAAAGCCCTCGTCATCAAAGGTGAGGCTACAGTAAGCAGCTGCCGACAAGACCCTAGACGGTGGGGCCGGCCTGTCGACCAAGGAGCCGGCAGCCGGCGGGACCCACCAGTCGGCGGGACCCAGCAGCCAGCGGAGAAGCCGGCAAGCGTAGACACTGACGGCTGGGACCAGCTCCCAGTCGGGTTACCATTGTACCCCCGGGGGGTAGGCCTATATAAACCCCCCGGAGCACCCATGCAAAGGGTTGGCCTCCGAGCGTAGTTCGCTTCTAAGCATAGCGCACACAGACACCATAGATAGAGAGAAGCAAGAGCTAGCCTTGTTCTTCTTCTCCCTTGATCTCAACAGCTCTAGGAGCGATTGTAGCTACCTTTCATCGATCTAGTGATCATGTGGAGACCCCACAGAGCAGGACTAGGGGTGTTATCTCCCCGTAGAGCCCCGAACCTGGGTAAGATCCGCCGGCGTGCATGTCTTCGCCTCATCCCGTTTCCAGGCACCGGCGACGTCTTATTGGCACCCACAATGATAAGCCATCCATTGGCATATGTCGCACCAACCACCCGACACGCCTGTTGAGAGGCTTCAAGGTATGCAATGTAATAGCTTAACTATTTTTACATGCACAATGCTCCCGTGTACAGGTAGTAGCCCCTGAGGCTCTGGTCGGCTTCCACAGGAAGGCGATCAGAGGATCAAAAAGATATGCTCAGGAAGTAACCTAATTAATTCGAACACAGGTTGTTACGTCCATGGCGACCGCCCAAGCTACGGAAGTTGCAAATCTAAAGCAGAAACTTGAATTAGCGGATGAGGACATCACTCTTATTAACAGGCGGCTCGACGAGGCACAAGGTATGTGTTGGGGCAGCTTGTTTATGCATGTATACTAGTAGAAGCACGAGGCTGAAAATCATATACTGTGACATGCATAACTGTAGATGGTGCTGCCGTGGTTGAGACCCTCCGGGTTGAACTTGCCCGGGCCAAGGAGCAGGCCAGAGTGAGCGACGCGGCTGCCGAGAAGGCGGCTGCGGATTTAAAAGCCGAACAGGCCGCTCAGCGCCAGTGCCAGGAGAGAATATCTACCATGGAGCGAGAGCTGAAGGATGCCACTAGCAGGTGCAAAGCTCTCGGGGATGATAACAAAGCCAAGGTAGCCAAACTTGACCAGGCCTTACTAGAGGCAAAAGAAGCGCGATCCAAATTTAGAGCGGCTTGGGAGGAGATCCGACAGGCTGGGGACATAGCGGCTGGTAAGCCCTTTCTTTTATAGACTAAGTTCGGCGACCCAAAGTATGCTCTACTTAACCAAATGTGGAGTTCTCCAGACACATTCTTGGATCTGCCGAAGAGTGTTTCTGACGTGGCGCAGTTCTTCCAAGCACAGCAAGGACATGCTGCAGAGAGGCTTTTCTGGTTGCAATTCAACGTGGCAAAGCGTCCGGCGCTGCTGAACGAACATATGGCCCAGTGGGCCGAGCTACACAAGATGTCCGGAGCTGCCATGAAGGACGTCGTGGTTCGGCTATGGCCAGCCGAACCCGTTCCGAGCAGCTATTTTGGTTTGGTGCAGCGGCTTGTCGATGCAGTGTCGCGTATTGACGCCGTCAAGCGGTCGATCTGCATAGAAGGTGCCCGGATGGCCTTCGCCCGTGTCAAGATGTACTGGACCAAGATGAAGGCCACCGATGTTGCAACCAAGGGTCCGCCTGGAGGCAAGGACCATCGCACGCCGGAGCATTATTTGGAGGACGTCCTAGAGGGCACCCGCTTGATAGAGGGTCTATGCTCGAAGGATATTATATTTGAATAAATGTACCGGAATTGTGAAAACAATATTATGATACGTTAAAGCTATGTTATATACCTTTGCCATTATTTCCTCTTGTGCGGTCGTTTATTATAACCTGGAAGTTTGCCAGTCGTTGGCTTCGGCCCCCTCGCGTATAATACGGGGGTGTTAGGAATAGCACCTGGTCACTCTTGACCCAACGTCTTGGTCCGGAACGGAGGTGTCAGTGCGGCGAACTACGCAATCAGACTATAGGGCTTTAACACTTTCACTTAGCCATAGGAGTTTTATGGCGGGTCTACTATGTAGCAACTGGTATGTACGCAGTTATCCGAATACGGTTGCGTTACGTAGGTGACCAGAAAAAGTTCCTTCGTGTAATACGGACGAAATCGCAAAAGATTATGATAAGTCACCGAGTGGTTGACCAGCTCTCGCCGCATCATGACAGTCAGTTTTCGGCTTTCTCTACTGAGGTGTTTAACCAGGTAAACCGGAAACACAATCGCAGTAGTTCTCCCTTTACTACCCTAGCCGATAGGACGGAATGTAGGGTAGCAAACACAGGAGCCGGACAACCCAACTATTGACCAAAGACGTGATTTGGAGTTGATGCATATAATGCCAAACTCGTGACGTCGAAGTATGCTATAGAGTTGTTCGGACTTTTCTCGGTAACCCATATGTTGCCGTATCCAGCCCCTGGCGAGTTGTGCCGAGGTGTCTGTGTGAAACAACCGAAGAAGCAAGGTGCGTTTGTATGCGGAAAAGCAAATACTGAAGACGGATTGTGTTCACTAAAATCTGATTGGTACATCGAACGTAATCATACAGATTATGACACCACCACCCAGGCCATTTTGCGTGCCAGGGATCGAGGGCTGAGGAAAAAAGGCTTTTTACAGGTTTCAAATAGAGTTTTTGGTCTACAAAAAATCTTTTGGACATCCTGTCGCACGTCTGCGCTGCCTGTGCTTCCGCGAAAAGGCTTTCTTAGAGGGAGCAATCCCCGGTTATTTGTAGGAAAGCCGGGCTCATAAAGAGTCCTTTCATGTCCATAGGACGGGCAGGTATTCATTCACCTGTGGCAAAAAGAAAAAGAAAAAAGGTTAGAAAAGAGAAAAGGCTAAAGTTCAGATGAACCGCTTTGTAGGCTTGTCCGTATTGTGCCTCCGTCGATGACCAAGGTATTTTAAGTGCATAATTATGTATGTGCGGTGCGAACTCCGTGGGTATAAGAGGCGAACGACGGAGGCGGAGCTGCTAACCCAGCTCTAAAATTGACCGGTCCTGTGTAGTAGAGGCCGGCGGTTTAATGACCGATAAGATACGCGGCTTGAGGAGGCCGCTTTGTACTTCGGCTGTGAATGCCACAGTGTGCCCCTCAGTGCAGAGGGAGCGTTCCTTGTTTCCGTTGACCATTATGGTGCCGCGTGGACCGGGCATCTTAAGCTTTAGATAGGCGTAGTTTGGGACCGCATTGAAACGAGCAAAAGCAGTCCGCCCGAGCAGTGCGTGGTGGCCAGTGCAGAATGGGACAATATCGAAGATCAAGTCTTCGCGTCGGAAGTTTTCCGGTGAACCGAAGACGACTTCCAGTGAGATTGAGCCTGTGTCATGGGCTTCTACGCCGGGTATTACTCCCTTGAAGGTAGTTGTGGTGGGCTTGATCCTTGAAGGGTCAATGCCCATTTTGCGGACAGTGTCTTGATAGAGCAAATTGAGGCTACTGCCGCCGTCCATGAGGACTCGCGTGAGATGGAATCCGCCGATAAGTGGATCAAGGACCAGAGCTGCCGAACCTCCGTGACGGATACTGGTTGGGTGGTCCTCGTGATCAAAAGTGATCGTGCTGGCCGCCCATCGGTTGAATGTTGAGGCGCCCGGCTTCAAGGCGTGGTCGTCTCGTAGTTCGTGCTTGCGCTCCCTTTCAAAGGTATGCGTCACGTATATCATGTTTACTGTTTTTACTTTGGGGGGAAATTGCTTCTGTCCCCCGGTGCTCGATAGGCGAGCCTCCTCTTCTTCACTGTCACTGGGTGGCCCCTTCCCTTTGTGTTCGGCATTGAGCTTGCCGGCCTGTTTGAAAACCCAACAATTTCTGTTGGTATGGTTGGTGGGTTTGTCGGGGCTGCCATGGATCTGACAGGGCCGATCCAGTATCTTGTCTAGACTGGATCGACCATCCCTGTTTGCCTTAAATGGCTTCTTCCATTGACCGGTTTTGGAGACAATAAATCCGGCGTTGACCATTATGTCTTGGGTTTCTGCATTATTGTTGCGATGCTTGTCTTTATTGCGGCGTGGCTTGCCATTGCTGTCCCTAACTTCGAAGGTGCCAGGATCGCCCACGCTATTGCTTCTACGAGCGAGCCAGCTGTCTTCTCCCGCACAAAAGTGGGTCATAAGTGCCGTGAGAGCCGCCATGGACTACGGTTTTTCTTGGCCGAGGTGTCGGGCGAGCCATTCGTCGCGGATGCTATGCTTAAAGGCCGCGAGTGCTTCGGAATCCGGACAGTCGACAATTTGGTTCTTATTAATTAGGAACCTAGTCCAGTGTTTCCTGGCTAATTCTCCAAGCTGCTGCATGATGTGACTAAGGTCATCGGCGTCCGGAGGCCGGACATATGTACCTTGGAAATTGTCGCGAAAGGCGTCTTCCAAGTCTTCCCAGCTGCCAATGGAGTTCTCTGGGAGGTTGTTTAGCCAGTGTCGGGCTGGTCCCTTTATTTTTAATGGGAGGTATTTAATGGCATGGAGATCATCACCGCGGGTCATGTGGATATGGAGGAGGAAATCCTCAATCCATACCGCGGGATCTGTTGTTCCATCATATGATTCAATATTCACGGGTTTAAACCCTTCTGGGAATTCGTGCTCCATTACTTCATCAGTGAAGCAGAGGGGATGTGCGGCGCCTCTATATCGGGCCACGTCGCGACGTAGCTCGGATGGAGTCCGTCTGTGGTTTTCGGCCCGGACATGGTTGTGCTTGTCACGTCCGGCTAGATAGCCATCGTCGCGCGCCGGGGCACACCCCCGCGATCCGTAGATCGATCTGGTGTGACCTCCTCTATTTTCCAGGTCCTGCCGCAGGTCATATGTATATCCCCGGGCTGTTGTGTCTCTACATTTACGGCGAGGTAGTACGGGCTGGTGTTCGGCGTGATATGTCATTTTGTCCCGGCCACGTGGTGGTCGGTCAGCCGCGTTACGTGTTGATGGTACGGTCTCAAGTGCCTCGTCGTCGAATTGAGGTAGCAGTTTACGCTTCGGGTAACTTTTGGTTGGGCGCTCGAGGCCGTATTCCTCGGCTTCCAGGACATTAGTCCAGCTGTCGTTGAGTATGTCTTGATCAGCTTGAAGTTGTTGCTGCTTCTTTTTCAGGCTCCTTGCAGTGGCTATTAGTCGGTGCTTAAAGCGCTCCTGCTCGAGAGGTTCCTCAGGCACGATAAATTCTTTGTCGCCGAGGCTCACCTTGTCCTGGGAGAGTGGAAGATAATTACTGTCCTCCGAGTCTTTGTTTACGGCCTGTTCATGAGGGCTAACTTGCCCATATTCCCGATCGTCCTGTTCGGAGGTTGGCTTGACGGGTTCTTCTTGGTCTTCGGCATCGTCCGGAGTATTGTTGTCTCTCGTGCCGGTACTGCTGTCTTTTCCACGGTGTGATTTAGAGCGGCGCCGCTGACGTCGGCGCTTTGGTTGTATCTCAGGAGGTTTATCCTCGACTGGATTCTTCTCGTTGTCGCCGTTACCCTGTTTGGGTGTATCCACCATGTACACGTCATACGAAGAGGTGGTCGTCCAGCGTCCGGTAAACGGTGGGTTTTGGGCCTGCTCCTCTCCGGCATCGTCGTCCATACCATCGATGTCTTCGCAGCCGTAATCGAGCATGTCAGTTAAGTCCTCGATAGTGGCTATGAAGTGGGTGGTGGGTGGGACATAAAATTCCCCGCTCTCAGCCCCTAGTCCGGGCTTGGCGTAGTTTGGATGTTGCTCCTCTATAATGATGAGGGATCGCATCAAGTCCAGAGCCTCGCTTAAAGGCGAGCTTTGGCCAGGGAGAAAAGAGTTCGTGGTGTACGGCGGGGAGGAGACTTCTTGGCCGAGCTCACACGATGCTGACTCCGAGGGTTCGGAGCCAGTGTCCGGAGAAGAGTCCGGCCTCCTGATGGTTGCCAGTGACACTACTTCCTCCAGCTCTCACGTACTGGGCTTAGTGGCCCCAGATAGTCCGGCGGGCTCAGGAATCCCATCTTCTGACCTGGCAATGCGCTCCGGATCTAAGGCCAGAGCGGAGGTTGGGGCCGTGAACCCTTGGAACATCAAGTCTCCTCGGATATCGGCGACATAGTCCAGATTTCCAAAACTAATCTGGTGACCTGGGGCGTAGCTGTCGATCTGCTCTAGACGGCCAAGCGAGTTGGCCCGCAGTGCGAAGCCGCCGAACACAAAGATCTGGCTGGGGAGAATGATCTCCCGCAGGGCAGTATTGTTGTAGATGATGGGTGGAGCCATCGAACCTTCTGGTGGTGACACAACGGAACTCTCAATGAAAGCACCAATGTCGGTGTCAAAACCGGCGGATCTCGGGTAGGGGGTCCCGAACTATGCGTCTAAGGTTGATGGTAACAGGAGACGGGGGACATGATGTTTACCCAGGTTCAGGCCCTCTTGATGGAGGTAATACCCTACTTCCTGCTTGATTGATCTTCATGAATATGAGGATTACAAGAGTTGATCTACCACGAGATCGTAATGGCTAAACCCTAATGTCTAGCCTGTATGATTGTGATTCTCTCTACGGACTAAACCCTCCGGTTTATATAGACACCGGAGGGGCCTAGGGTTGTACAGAGTCAGTTTACAGAGGAAGGAATCTTCATATCCGAACGCCAAGCTTGCCTTCTATGCAAAGGAGAGTCCCATCCGGACACGGGAGGAAGTCTTCTGTCTTGTATCTCCATGGCCCATTAGTCCGGCCCACGTCATATAGCCCGGACGCCCGAGGACCCCTTAATCCAGGACTCCCTCACCGGTCCTTGTTGAAGGTTAAAACAGCAAACTTGATGAAACACCGTTGTGGTTTTGATGCGTAGGTTAGAACGGTTCTTACTAGAAGCCCGTAGCAGCCACGTAAAACTTGCAACAACAAAGTAGAGGACGTCTAACTTCTTTTTGCAGGGCATGTTGTGATGTCATATGGTCAAGACATGATGTGATATACGTTATTGTATCAGATGATCATGTTTTGTAAAGGTTATCGGCAACAAGCAGGAGCCTTATGGTTGTCGCTTTATTGTATGAAATGCAAATGCCATGTAATTGCTTTACTTTATCACTATGCGTTAGCGATAGTTGTAGAAGCAATAGTTGGCGAGACGACAACGACGCTACGATGGAGATCGAGGTGTCAAGCCGGTGACGATGGAAATCATGACGGTGCTTTGGAGATGGAGATCAAAGGCACAAGATGATGATGGCCATATCATGTCACATATTTTGATTGCATGTGATGTTTATCTTTTATACATCTTATTTTGCTTAGTACGGCGGTAGCATTATAAGATGATCCCTTACTAAAATTTCAAGGTATAAGTGTTCTCCCTGAGTATGCACCGTTGCGACAGTTCTTCGTGCTGAGGCACCACGTGATGATCGGGTGTGATAGGCTTTACATTCACATACAACGGATGCAAGACAGTTTTGCACATGCAGAATACTCGGGTTAAACTTGACGATCCTAGCATGTACAGACATGGCCTCGAAACACTGGAGAATGAAAGGTCGAACATGAATCATGTAGTAGATATGATCAACATAGAGATGTTCACCATTGATGACTACTCCATCTCACGTGATGATCGGACATGGTTTAGTTGATTTGGATCACGTGATCACTTAGATGACTCGAGGGATGTCTATCTAAGTGGGAGTTCTTAAGTAATATGATTAATTGAAATTTAATTTATCATGAACTTAGTCTTGATAGTATTTGCAATCATGTTGTAGATCAATAGCTCGTGATGTAGCTCCCCGTTTATTTTTGATATGTTCCTAGAGAAAAATAAGTTGAAGGATGATAGTAGCAATGATGCGGACTTGGTCCGTGATCTGAGGATTATCCTCATTGCTGCACAGAAGAATTATGTCCTTGATACACCGCTAGGTGACGGACCTATTGCAGGAGCAGATGCAGATGTTATGAACGTTTGGCAAGCTCGGTATGATGACTACTTGATAGTTTAGTGTGCCATGCTTTACGGCTTAGAACCGGGACTTCAAAAATGTTTTGAACGCCACGGAGCATATAAGATGTTCCAAGAGCTGAAATAGGTATTTCAGACTCATGCCTGAGTCGAGAGGTATGAGACCTCTGACAAGTACTTTGCCTACAAGATGGAGGAGAATGGCTCAACCAGTGAGCATGTGCTCAGAATGTTTGAGTAGTATAATCGCTTGAATCAAGTGGGAGTTACTCTTCCAGATAATATAGTGTTTGACAAAGTTCTCTAGTCACTATCACCAAGTTACTGGAACTTCGTGATGAACTATAATATGCAAGGGATGACGAAAACGATTCCCGAGCTCCTCGCGATGCTAAAATTGACGAAGGTAGAAATCAAGAAAGAGCATCAAGTGTTGATGGTTAACAAGACCACTAGTTTCAAGAAAAAGGGAAAAGGAAAAGAAAGGGAACTTCAAGAAGAATGACAAGCAAGTTGCCACTCCCGTGAAGAAGCCCAAAGCTAGACCTAAGCCTAAAACTGAGTGCTTCTACTGCAAAGGGAATGGTCGCTGGAAGCGGAACTACACCAAATAATTGGCGAATAAGAAGGATGGCAAAGTGAACAAAGGTATATTTGATATACATGTTATTGATGTGTACTTTACTAGTGTTCATAGTAACCCCATGGTATTTGATGCCGGTTCAGTTGCTAAGATTAGTAACTCGAAACAGGAGTTGCAAAATGAACAAAGACTAGTTGAGGGCAAGGTAACGATGTGTGTTGGAAGTGATTCCAAGGTTGATAAGATCACCATCGCATACTCCTTCTACCTTCGGGATTAGTGTTGAACCTAAATAAATATTATTTGGTGTTTGCATTGAGCATGAATATGATTGGATCATGTTTATTGCAATACGGTTATTCATTTAAGTCAGAGAATAATTGTTGTTCTGTTTAGATGAATAAAACCTTCTATGGTCATACACCCAACGTAAATGGTTTATTGAATCTTGATCCTAGTTATAGACATATTCATAATATTGATGCCAAAAGATGCAAAGTTGATGATGATAGTGCAACATACTTGTGGCACTGCTGTTTAGGTCATATTGGTGTAAAGCGCATGAAGAAACTCCATGCAGATGGGCTTTTGGAATCACTTGATTATTAATCATTTGATACTTGCGAACCATGCCTCATGGGCAAGATGACTAAAACTCCATTCTCCGGAAAAATGGAGCGAGCTAATGATTTATTGGAAATAATACATACCGATGTATGCGGTCCAATGAGTATTGAGGCTCGCGGCGGGTATCGTTATTTTCTGACCTTCGCAGATGATTTGAGCAGATATGGGTATATCTACTTGATGAAACACAAGTCTGAAACATTTGAAAAGTTCAAAGAATTTTAGAGTGAAGTGGAGAAGCATTGTAACAAGAATATAAAAGTTTCTACAATCTGATCACAGAGGTAAATATTTGAGTTACGAGTTTGGCCTTCATTTAAAACAATGTGAAATAGTTTCACTACTCACGCCACCTAGAACACCACACTGTAATGGTGTGTCCGAACGTCGTAACCGTACTTTATTAGATATGGTGCGGTCTATGATGTCTCTTACCGATTTACCACTATCGTTTTGGGGTTATGCATTAGAGACAGCTGCATTCACATTAAATAGGGCACCATCTAAATTCGTTGAGACGACACCATATGAACTGTGGTTTGGCAAGAAACCTAAGCTGTCGTTTCTTAAAGTTTGGTGTTACGATGCTTATGTGAAAAAACTACAACCTCATAAGCTCGAACCCAAATCGGAGAAGTGCGTCTTCATAGGATACCTAAAAGAAACTGTTGGGTAAACCTTCTATCACAGATCTGAAGGCAAGATCTTTGTTGCTAAGAATGGATCCTTTCTAGAGAAGGAGTTTCTCTCGAAAGAAGTGAGTGGGAGGAAAGTGGAACTTGATGAGGTAAATGTACCTTCTCTCGAATTGGGAAGTAGCTCATCACAGAAAACCATTCATGTGATGCCTACACCAACTAGAGAGGAAGCTAATGATAATGATCATGAAACTTCAGATCATGTTACTACCGGACCTCATAGGTTAAACAGAGCACATTCCGCACCAGAGTGGTTCGGTAATCCTGTCCTGGAAGTCATGTTACTAGACCATGACGAACCTACGAACTATGAGGAAGCGATGATGAGCCCAGATTCCACAAAATGGCTTGAGGCCACGAAATCTGAGATGGGATCCATGTATGAGAACAAAGTATGGAATTTTGGTTGACTTGCCCGATGATCGGCAAGCCATAGAGAATAAATTGATCTTTAAGAGGAAGACGGACGCTGATGGTAGCGTTACTATCTACAAAGCACGACTTGTCGCAAAAGGTTTTCGACAAGTTCAAGGTGTTGATTACGATGATATTTTCTCACTCGTAGCGATACTTAAGTCTGTCCGAATCACTCGACAAGTTCAAGGTGTTAAATTCCTTGAAATCCTAAATAGTGGGTTCATTAACATCTAATGTTTTGATCTCTTCGATCCCACTTTTATCAATTTTAGCATCAAGATCTAAAAACTCCGAATTTTTGGAACGCCTTCTAGGTAAAGGTGGATCATATTCAGTCCCATCATTATCAAGATTCATATTGCAAAACAAAGATTTAATAGGGGACACATCAATAACTTTTAGATCTTCATCTTTATTTTCATAAAAACTAGAAGAACACGCTTTCATAAAGCAATCTTTCTTAGCACGCATCCTGGCGGTTCTTTCTTTGCACTCATCAATGGAAATTCTCATGGCTTTGAGAGACTCATTGATATCATGCTTAGGAGGGATAGATCTAAGTTTTAAAGAATCAACATCAAGAGAATTCTATCAACGTTCCTAGCCAATTCATCAACTTTAAGCAATTTCTCTTCAAGCAAAGCATTGAAATTCTTTTGTGAATTCATAAACTCTTTAACACTAGTCTCAAATTCAGAGGGCATCTTATTAAAATTTCCATAAGAATTGTTGTAGGAATTACCATAATTATTAGAGGAATTGCTAGGATAAGGCCTAGGATTAAAGTTTCCTCTATACGCGTTGTTACCAAAATTATTCCTACCAACAAAATTCACATCCATAGATTCATTATTATTCTCAACCAAAGTAGACAAGGGCATATCATTAGGATCAGAAGAAACACTCTTAGTAGCAAATAATTTCATAAGTTCATCCATCTTTCCACTCAAAACATTAATTTCTTCTACCGCATGCACTTTTTTATTAGTAGATCTTTCAGTGTGCCATTGAGAATAATTAACCGTAATATTATCTAGGAGTTTAGTAGCTTCTCCTAAAGTGATTTCCATAAAAGTGCCTCCCGCGGCAGAATCTAAAAGATTTCTAGAAGCAAAATTCAATCCGGCATAAAATTATTGTATAATCATCCACAAATTCAAACCATGAGTAGGGAAATTATGTATCATTAATTTCATCCTCTCCCAAGCTTGTGCAACATTTCATGATCAAGTTGCTTAAAAGTCATAATATCGTTTCTAAGAGAGATGATTTTAGCGGGAGGAAAATACTTAGAGATAAAAGCATCTTTGCACTTATTCCAAGAATCAATACTATTTTTAGGCAAAGACGAAAACCAAGCTTTAGCACGATCTCTAAGCGAAAAAGGAAATAGCCTCAACTTAACAATATCATTGTCAACATCTTTCTTCTTTTGCATATCACACAAATCAACGAAGCTATTTAGATGAGTAGCGGCATCTTCACTAGGAAGGCCGGCGAATTGATCTTTCATGACAAGATTCAACAAAGCAGCATTGATTTCACAAGATTCAGTATCGGTAAGAGGAGCAATCGGAATTCTAAGGAAATCATTATTGTTGGTATTGGTAAAGTCACATAATTTGGTATTATCTTGAGCCATCGTGACAAACAAGCAATCCAACACACGAGCTAACAAAAAGCAAGCGAAAAAAGGGCGAACAAAAAAGAGAGGGCGAATAAAACGGCAAGGGTGAAATGGGGGAGAGGAAAACGAGAGGCAAATGGCACATAATGTAATGCGGGAGATAAGGGTTTGTGGTGGGTACTTGGTATGTTGACTTTTGCGTAGACCTCCCCGGCAACGGCACCAGAAATGGCTCATTGTCGGGAGTCCAAATCTTGACTTGACCTTGCGTAAGCCTCCCCGGCAACGGCGCCAGAAATCCTTCTTGCTACGTCTTGAGCACTGCGTTGGTTTTCCCTTGAAGAGGAATGGGTGATGCAGCAAAGTAGCGTAAGTATTTCCCTCAGTTTTTGAGAACCAGGGTATCAATCCAGTAGGAGGCTACGCGCGAGTCCCTCGCACCTACACAAACAAATAAATCCTCGCAACCAACACGATAAGGGGTTGCCAATCCCTACACGGTCACTTACGAGAGTGAGATCTGATAGATATGATAAGATAATATTTTTGGTATTTTTGTGATAAAGATGCAAAGTAAAGAAAGCAAAATAAAAACGGCGAAAGAAATAGCTAAGTGTTGGAAGATTAATATGATGGAAAATAGACCCGGGGGCCATAGGTTTCACTAGTGGCTTCTCTCAAGAGCATAAGTATTTTACGGTGGGTGAACAAATTACTGTTGAGCAATTGACAGAATTGAGCATAGTTATGAGAATATCTAGGTATGATCATGTATATAGGCATCACGTCCGAGACAAGTAGACCAATTCCTGCCTGCATCTACTACTATTACTCCACACATCGACCGCTATCCAGCATGCATCTAGAGTATTAAGTTCATAAGAACAGAGTAACGCCTTAAGCAAGATGACATGATGTAAAGGGATAAATTCATGCAATATGATAAAAACCCCATCTTGTTATCCTCGATGGCAACAATACAATACGTGCCTTGCTGCCCCTACTGTCACTGGGAAAGGACACCGCAAGATTGAACCCAAAGCTAAGCACTTCTCCATTGCAAGAAAGATCAATCTAGTAGGCCAAACCAAACTGATAATTCGAAGAGACTTGTAAAGATAACCAATCATACATAAAAGAATTCAGAAGATTCAAATATTGTTCATAGATAAACATGATCATAAACCCACAATTCATCGGTCTCAACAAACACACCTCCAAAGAAGATTACATCGAATAGATCTCCACGAGAGAGGGGGAGAACATTGTATTGAGATCCAAAAGGAGAGAAGAAGCCATCTAGCTAATAACTATGGACCCGAAGGTCTGAGGTAAACTACTCACAAATCATCGGAGAGGCTATGGTGTTGATGTAGAAGCCCTCCATGATCGATGCCCCCTCCGGCGGAGCTCCGGAAAAGGCCCCAAGATGGGATCTCGTGGGTACAGAAGGTTACAGCGGTGGAATTAGGTTTTTGGCTCCGTATCTGATCGTTTGGGGGTACGTAGGTATATATAGGAGGAAGGAGTACGTCGCTGGAGCAACAGGGGGCCCACGAGGGTGGAGGGCACGTCTGGGGGGGTAGGCGCGCCCCCCTACCTCATGGCTTCCTCTTTGATTTCTTTACGTAGGGTCCAAGTCCTCTGGATCATGTTCGTTCCGAAAATCACGTTCCCAAAGGTTTCATTCCGTTTGGACTCCGTTTGATATTCTTTTTCTGCGAAACTCTGAAATAGGCAAAAACAGCAATTCTGGGCTGGGCCTCCGGTTAATAGGTTAGTCCTAAAAATAATATAAAAGTGAATAATAAAGCCCAATAATGTCCAAAACAGAAGATAATATAGCATGGAGCAATCAAAAATTATAGATACGTTGGAGACGTATCACTGTATACCAGACCTATTGTGTACCTTGCCATGAGTTTGGTAGAGGGGTACAATAGTGATCCAGGAGTAGATCACTGGATATCGGTCAAAATTATCCTTGGAGGACTAAGGAAATATTTATCGGTTATGGAGGTGATAAAGAGTTCATCGTAAAGAGTTACGTCGATGCAAGCTTTAACACCGATCTGGATGACACTGAGTCTCAATCTGGATACATATTGAAAGTGGGAGTAATTAGCTAGAGTAGCTCCATGAAGAGCATTGTATACTTAGAAATTTGAAAATTACATACGGATCTGAATGTGGCAGACCCGTTGACTAAACTTCTCTCACAAGCAAAACATGATGACACCTTAGTACTCTTTGGGTGTTACACACAGTGATGTGAACTAGATTATTGACTCTAGTAAACCCTTTTGGTGTTGGTCACATGGTGATGTGAACTATTGGTGTTAATCACATGTCGATGTGAACTAGATTATTGACTCTAGTGCAAGTGGGAGACTGAAGGAAATATGCCCTAGAGGCAATAATAAAGTTGTTATTTTTTATTTCCTTATTCATGATAAAGGTTTATTATTCATGCTAGAATTGCATTGATCGGAAACCTTAATATATGTGTGAATACATAAACAAACATCGTGTCCCTAGTAAGCCTCCACTAGACTAGCTCGTTGATCAAAAATGGTTAAGGTTTCCTAACCATAGACATGAGTTGTCATTTCATAACGGGATCACATCATTAGGAGAATGATGTGATGGACAAGACCCATCCGTTAGCTTAGCATAATAATCGTTCAGTTTTATTGCTATTGCTTTCTTCATGTCAAACACATATTCCTTCGACTATGAGATTATGCAACTCCAGGATACCGGAGGAATACCTTGTGTGCTATCAAACATCACAACATAACTGGGTGATTATAAAGATGCTCTACAGGTGTCTCCGAAGGTGTTTGTTGGGTTGGCATAGATCGAGATTAGGATTTGTCACTCCGAGTATCGGAGAGGTATCTCTGGGCCCTGTCGGTAATAGACATCATAAGCTTGCAAGCAAACGACTAAGGAGTTAGTCATGAGGTGATGTATTACGGAACTGAAGGAAATATGCCCTAGAGGCAATAATAAAGTTGTTATTTATATTTCCTTATGTCATGATAGATATCTATTATTCATGCTAGAATTGTATTAACCGGAAACTTGATACATGTGTGAATACATAGACAAAACAAAGTGTCCCTCGTATGTCTCTACTAGACTAGCTCGTTAATCAAAGATGGTTAAGTTTCCTAACCATAGACATGTGTTGTCATTTGATGAAAGGGATCACATCATTAGGAGAATGATGTGATCGACAAGACCCATCCTTTAGCTTGGCATAATGATCGTATAGTTTTATTGCTATTGCTTTCTTCATGACTTATACATGTTCCTCTGACTATGAGATTATGCAACTCCCGAATACCGGAGGAACACCTTGTGTGATATCAAACGTCACAACGTAAATGGGTGATTATAAAGATGCTCTACAGGGATCTCCGAAGGTATTTTTTGAGTTGGCATAGATCGAGATTAGGATTTGTCACTCCATGTATCGGAGAGGTATCTCTGGGCCCTCTCGATAATGCACATCATTATAAGCCTGGCAAGCAATGTGACTAATGAGTTAGTTGCGGGATGATGCATTACGGAACGAGTAAGGAGACTTGCCGGTAACGAGATTGAACTAGGTATGATGATACCGACGATCGAATCTCGGGCAAGTAACATACCGATGACAAAGGGAACAACGTATGTTGTTATGCGGTTTGACCGATAAAGATCTTCGTAGAATATGTAGGAGCCAATATAAGCATCCAGGTTCCGCTATTGGTTATTGACTGGAGATGTGTCTCGGTCATGTCTACATAGTTCTCAAACCCGTAGGGTCCGCACGCTTAACTTTCGATGACGATTTGTATTATGTGTTATGTGATTTGATGACCGAAGTTTGTTAGGAGTCTCGGATGAGATCACGGACATGACGAGGAGTCTCCAAATGGTCGAGAGGTAAAGATTCATATATTGGAAGGCTATATTCGGACCTCGAAAAGGTTCCGAGTGATTCGGATATTTTTCGGAGTACCGGGGAGTTACGGGAATTCACCGAGAGAAGTAATGGGCACTATTGGGCCATACGGGAAAAGAGGAGGCAGGCCAAAGGGGAGGTGGTGCCCCCCCCCCCCCATGGGTCCGAATTGGCCCTTTCCTACTCCCTCTCTCTTTCCCTCTTTCCTTCTCTCCTACTCCGAATAGGAAAGGGATTCCTACTAGGACTTGGAAGTCCTAGTAGGACTCCATACTCTTGGCGCGCCCCTGGAGGACCGGCCTCTCTCCCTCCCTCCTTTATGTATGTGGCAGGGGGCACCCCAAAGGCACTACAAGATTTGTCTTAGCCGTGTGCGGTGCCCCCCTCCACAGTTACACACCTCGGTCATATCGACGTAGTGCTAAGGCGAAGCCCTGCGCCGGTAACTTCATCATCACCGTCGCCACGCCATCGTGCTGACGGAACTCTCCCTCGAACCTCTACTGGATCAAGAGCTCGAGGGACGTCATCATGCTGAACGTGTGCAAACACGGAGGTGCCATACGTTTGGTATTTGGATCGGTTCGATCGTGAAGACGTTCGACTACATCAACCGTGTTACTAAACGCTTTCGCTTTTGGTCTACGAGGGTACATGGACACACTCTCCCGGCTCGTTGCTATGCTTCTCCTAGATAGATCTTGCGTGATCATAGGAATTCTTTTGAATTACTACGTTCCCAACAGGAACGAGTAAAGAGAATTGCCGGTAACGAGACTGAACTAGGTATAAAGATACCGACGATCGAATCTCGGGCAAGTAACATACAGATAGACAAAGGGAATAACGTATGTTGTCATAACGGTTCGGCCGATAAAGATATTTGTAGAATATGTAGGAGCCAATATGAGCATCCAGGTTCTGTTGTTGGTTATTGACCGGAAAGGGGTCTCGGTCATGACTACATAATTCCCCCGCAGGGTCGCACGCTTAACGTTCGTTGACGCTAGAGTAGTATTGGGATATTTGATGAGTGGTAACCAAATGTTGTTCGGAGTCCCGGATGAGATCACGGACGTCACAAGGAGTCTCGGAATGGTCGAGAGGTAAAGATTTATATATGGAAAGTCATATTTTGGGTTCCGGAAAAAGATGCAGTTTTTTTAGTATTATACCGGGAAGCTTCTACAAGGTTCCGGAGGATTCCGGAGGGGTCCGGAATTCTACAAGTGGTTCCACCATGACCCAAGGGCTAGAATGGACTGCGGAGAGGCGCCCTGGCCTTATTGGGCTAGGCGCACCAAGTCCTCAAAAGCCCATGCGGCTAGGGAAGGCAAAAAAGGAAGGAGTCCTAGTAGGAATAGGATTGGACTTGGAGTCCAAGTCCTCTCCCCCTTAGCTGCGCCCTAGGACTTGAAGGGGCTGTTTACCACGCCCCTCCACCTATATATAGAGGGGAGGGGTGCCCCAAGAGGACACACCAAGCCCTTGGCGCCCCTCTCTCTCCCGTTACTCCGTAGTTCCACTGCCTCGTCCCGGCGACGCTTAGCGAAGCACTGTCGGTGTTCCACCACCACCATCACCACCATGTCGTCGTGTTGGTTGTGATCCCATCCCGCTTGGTGGATCAAGAAGGAGGAGACGTCATCGTGTCGCACATGTCCTAAACTTGGAGGTGCCATCCGTTCGGTACTAGATCGGTTGGATCGTGATCGAATCGCGAAGAGTACGACTACATCAACCGCGTGATAAACACTTCCGCTAAACGGTCTACGAGGGTATGTAGACACACTCTCCCCTCTCGTTGCTATACATCTCATAGATAGATCTTGCGTGACCATAGGAATTTTTTTGAAATTGCATGCTACGTTTCCCAACAATCTCGACGTCTGATGCGGGTTGACGAACTCGCGCAGGAGGACGGTGTTATCCGGCATCGTGGTGGCGTCGACGGCAGGCCTGGCAAGGTTGATGCGTCAGTTCCTGTTCTGAAGATGGATAGGTGGGAGACGGCGGCGGTAGCCTCAGAGAGTGTGTGGGACCTGTGTGTGCCCCAGACCCGGCATTGTGGCTTAGTTGGGGCCTCCGGCTTTAGATGATAGGATTTGGTGCGAAGTCTGTTTGGTATTCAGCTCGGATTTTCGGCACCCCTTCATCAAGTGGATAGGAGTAAGTAGCGACAGATGTTAGCGAGATGCTGGCTTCGGACTTACTGATGTATTACTTTGCAAGGTCTTGTGCATGCATCGCCTAGATGCAGAGGACGGGGTCATCCTCCTTTCCTAAAAAAAACTTGTGTGCACGTGCTTATGCTTTTCAGTTGTGTTTAATATTTTTGTGTAATTTGAAATAAAAATGGTTGTCCTTAATAATTATGATGAAACTTCTTTTATGCTTGGTTGGACATGGAGTTTTCTCCATCCACTTAAACGTCTTTCATTGTTAGATTCATCAAGTCCATGGACTTCAATCCAAAAAACTTTTAGTTCATCTTTCATTGTGAAAGCGTGGAAGTCATCTAATAAATAAGCATCAAAGATATAGTACTCCTATATTTAATGGAAGGGTAGATATCCTTGTACAATGAGCCTTCCCCTTCGTCAGCACCCTCTGAGCAGCCTCCTTTATCTACAAAATGGACCACCTGGTAATTCAATGGCATATTAGTTTGATCACAGCCATTGGACCATTGCTGGTTTTCTTTTCAAATATTTTCATTTCAAATATTATAGGCAAATTTTAACATGCTCCCTCTTACCCCCGCTTTCTGTTGGGGATCGTTGCAGAAATTAAAAAATTTCTACGCATCACCAAGATCAATCTATGGAGTTTACTAGCAACGAGAGGGGAGTGCATCTTCATACCTTTGAAGATCGCGATGCGGAAGCGTTGCAAGAACGCGGTTGGAGGAGTCGTACACGTAGCGATTCAGATCGCGGCAGAATCCGATCCAAGCACCGAACAACGGTGCCTCCGCGTTCAACACACGTGCAGCCCGGTGATGTCTCCCACGCCTTGATCCAGCAAGGAGGAGGGAGAGGTTGAGGAAGAAGGCTCCAACAGCAGCACGACGGCGTGGAGGTGGTGGAGTGGCAGTTCTCCGGCAGGGCTTCGCCAAGCTCACGCGGAGGAGGAGAGGTGTTGGGGAGGGGAGGGGAAGCGCCTTGGATGTGGTGCTGCAGCCCTCCCTCCACCCCTCTATTTATAGGGAGAAGTGGGAAGGGGGCCGGCCCCTCTAGATGAGATCTAGAGGGGGGGCGGCAGCCAAGGGGGAGGGGGCTTGCCCCCCAAGCAAGGGGGGCGCCCCCCTTTAGGGTTCCCCCAACCCTAGGCGCATGGGCCCTAGGGGGATGGCGCCCAGCCCACTTAGGGGCTGGTTCCCTTCCACCTACAGCCCATAAGGCCCTCCGGGGCAGGTGGACCCTCCCGGTGGACCCCCGGAACCCCTCCGGTGGTCCCGGTACAATACCGGTATACCCCCGAATATTTCCGGTGACCATATGATGACTTCCCATACATAAATCTTCACCTCCGGACCAATCCGGAACTCCTCGTGACGTCCGGGATCTCATCCGGGACTCCGAACAACATTCGGTAATCACATACAAACCTTCCTTATAACCCTAGCGTCATCGAACCTTAAGTGTGTAGACCCTACGGGTTCGGGAATCATGCAGACATGACCGAGACACCTCTCTAGCCAATAACCAATAGCGGGTTCTGGATACCCATGTTGGCTCCCACACGTTCCACGATGATCTCATCGGACGAACCACGATGTCGAGGATTACAGCAATCCCGTATACAATTCCCTTTGTCAATCGGTACGTTACTTGCCCGAGATTCGATCGTCGATATCCCATACCTCGTTCAATCTCGTTACCAGCAAGTCACTTTACTCATTCCGTAATGCATGATCTCGTGACCAACTACTTGGTCACATTGAGCTCATTATGATGATGCATTATCGAGTGGGCCCAGAGATACCTCTCCCTCATACGGAGTGACAAATCCCAGTCTGGATCCGTACCAACCCAACAGACACTTTCGGAGATACCTGTAGTGCACCTTTATAGCCACCTAGTTACGTTGTGACGTTTGGTACACCCAAAGCATTCCTACGGCATCCGGGAGTTGCACGATCTCATGGTCTAAGGAAATGATACTTGACATTAGAAAAGCTTTAGCAAACGAACTACACGATCTAGTGCTATGCTTAGGTTCAAGTCTTGTCCATCACATCATTCTCCTAATGATGTGATCCCGTTATCAATGACATCCAATGTCCATGGTCAGGAAACCGTAACCATCTATTGATCAACGAGCTAGTCAACTAGAGGCTCACTAGGGACATGTTGTGGTCTATGTATTCACACATGTATTACTATTTTCGGATAACACAATTATAGCATGAACAATAGACAATTATCATGAACAAGGAAATATAATAATAACCATTTTATTATTGCCTCGAGGGCATATTTCCAACAGTCTCCATCTAGTTACATTGTGATGAATCGAACACCCATAGAGTTCTGGTGTTGATCATGTTTTGCTCGTGGAAGAGGTTTAGTCAACGGATCTGCGACATTCAGGTCCGTATGCACTTTACAAATATCTATGTCTCCATCTTGAACATTTTCATGAATGGAGTTGAAGCGACGCTTGATATGCCTGGTCTTCTTGTGAAACCTGGGCTCCTTGGCCAGGGCAATAGCTCCAGTGTTGTCACAGAAGAGAGTCATCGGGCCCGATGCATTGGGAATAACTCCTAGGTCAGTAATGAACTCCTTCATCCAGATTGCTTCATGTGCTGCCTCCGAGGCTGCCATGTACTCCGCTTCACATGTAGATCCCGCCACGACGCTTTGCTTGCAACTGCACCAGCTGACTGCCCCACCATTCAAAATATACATGTATCCGGTTTGTGACTTAGAGTCATCCAGATTTGTGTCGAAGCTAGCGTCGACGTAACCCTTTACGACTAGCTCTTCATCACCTCCATCAACGAGAAACATATCCTTAGTCCTTTTCAGGTACTTTAGGATATTCTTGACCAATGTCCAGTGTTCCATGCCGGGATTACTTTGGTACCTTCCTACCAAACTTACGGCAAGGTTTACATCAGGTCTGGTACACAGCATGGCATACATAATAGACCCTATGGCCGAGGCATAGGGGATGACACTCATCTTTTCTCTATCTTCTGCTGTGGTCGGGCATTGAGCCGCGCTCAATCTCACACCTTGCAATACAGGCAAGAACCCCTACTTGGACTGATCCATATTGAACTTCTTCAATATCTTGTCAAGGTACGTGCTTTGTGAAAGACCAATGAGGCGTCTCGATCTATCTCTATAGATCTTGATGCCTAATATATAAGGAGCTTCTCCAAGGTCCTTCATTGAAAAACACTTATTCAAGTAGGCCTTTATGCTTTCCAAGAATTCTATATCATTTCCCATCAATAGTATGTCATCCACATATAATATGAGAAACGCTCCAGAGCTCCCACTCACTTTCTTGTAAACACAGGCTTCTCCATAAGTCTGTGTAAACCCTAACGCTTTGATCATCTCATCAAAGCGAATGTTCCAACTCCGAGATGCTTGCACCAGCCCATAGATTGAGCGTTGGAGCTTGCACACCTTGTCAGCATTCTTAGGATCGACAAAACCTTCTGGCTGCATCATATACAATTCTTCCTTAAGGAAACCATTAAGGAATGCCGTTTTGACGTCCATTTGCCATATCTCATAATCATAGAACGCGGCAATTGCTAACATGATTCGGATGGACTTCAGCTTTGCTACGGGTGAGAAAGTCTCATCGTAGTCAACCCCTTGAACTTGTCGATAACCCTTAGCGACAAGCCGAGCCTTATAGATGGTCACATTACCATCCGCGGTTGTCTTCTTCTTAAAGATCCATTTATTTTCTATGCTCGCCGATCATTGGGCAAGTCAGTCAAAGTCCATACTTTGTTTTCATACATGGATCCTATCTCGGATTTCATGGCTTCAAGCCATTTGTCGGAATCCGGGCCCGCCATCGCTTCTTCATAGTTCGAAGGTTCACCGTTGTCTAACAACATGATTTCCAGGACAGGGTTGCCGTACCACTCTGGTGCGGAATGTGTCCTTGTGGACCTACGAAGTTCAGTGGTAACTTGATCATGATCGTCATCATTAACCTCCTCTCTAGTCGGTGCAGGCACCACAGAAACATTTTCTTGTGCTGCGCTACTCTCTGGTTCGAGAAGAGTCATCTCATCAAGTTCCACTTTCCTCCCACTTTACTTCTTTTGAGAGAAACTCTTTCTCCAGAAAGGACCCGTTCTTGGCAACGAAGATCTTGCCTTCGGATCTAAGGTACAAGGTATACCCAATGGTTTCCTTCGGGTATCCTATGAAGACGCATTTTTCCGACTTGGGTTCGAGCTTTTCAGGTTGAAGTTTCTTGACATAAGCATCGCATCCCCAAACTTTTAGAAACAACAGCTTAGGTTTCTTCCCAAACCATAATTCATACGGTGTCGTCTCAACGGATTTCGACGGAGCCCAATTTAAAGTGAATGCGGCAGTCTCTAAAGCATATCCCCAAAATGATAGCGGTAGGTCGGTAAGAGACATCATAGATCGCACCATGTCCAACAGAGTGCGATTACGACATTCGGACACACCATTACGCTGAGGTGTTCCAGGTGGCGTGAGTTGTGAAATAATTCTACATTTCCTTAAGTGCGTGCCAAATTCAAGACTCAAACATTCTCCCCCACGATCTGATCGTAAGAACTTTATTTTCCTGTCACGTTGATTCTCAACCTCACTCTGAAATTCCTTGAACTTTTCAAAGGTCTCAGACTTGTGTTTCATCAAGTAGACATACCCATATCTACTTAAGTCATCAGTGAGGGTGAGAACATAACGATAGCCACCGCGAGCCTCAACGCTCATTGGACCGCACACATCAGTATGTATGATTTCCAATAAGTTGGTTGCTCGCTCCATTGTTCCGGAGAACGTAGTCTTGGTCATTTTGCCCATGAGGCATGGTTCGCACGTGTCAAATGATTCATAATCACGAGACTCCAAAAGTCCATCTGCATGGAGTTTCTTCATGCGTTTGACACCAATGTGACCAAGGCGGCAGTGCCACAAGTATGTGGGACTATCATTATCAACCTTACATCTTTTTGCATTCACACTATGAATATGTGTAACATCACGTTCGAGATTCAATAAGAATAAACCATTGACCAGTGGGGCATGACCATAAAACATATCTCTCATATAAATATAACAACCATTATTCTCAGATTTAAATGAGTAGCCATCTCGCATTAAACGAGATCCAGATACAATGTTCATGCTCAAAGCTCGCACTAAATAACAATTATTGAGGTTTAAAACTAATCCCGTAGGTAAATGTAGAGGTAGCGTGCCGACGGCGATCACATCGACCTTGGGACCATTCCCGACGCGCATCGTCAACTCGTCCTTCGCCAGTCTCCGCTTATTCCGCAGCTCCTGTTTTGAGTTAGAAATATGAGCAACCGCACCGGTATCAAATACCCGGAGCTACTACGAGCGCTGGTAAGGTACACATCAATAACATGTATATCACATATACCTTTAGTATTGCCGGCCTTCTTATCCGCTAAGTACTTGGGGCAGTTCCGCTTCCAGTGACCGTTTCCCTTGCAATAAAAGCAGTCAGTCTCAGGCTTGGGTCCATGCTTTGGCTTCTTCCTGGCAACTGGCTTACCGGGCGCGGCAACCCCCTTGCCGTCCTTCTTGAAGTTCTTCTTACCCTTGCCTTTCTTGAAACTAGTGGTTTTATTGACCATCAACACTTGATGTTCCTTTTTGATCTCCACCTCCGCTGATTTCAGCATTGAATACACCTCAGGAATGGTCTTTTCCATCCCCTGCATATTGAAGTTCATCACAAAGCTCTTGTAGCTAGGTGGGAGCGACTGAAGGATTCTGTCAACGACCGCATCATCCGGGAGATTAACTCCCAGCTGAGATAAGCGATTGTGTAACCCAGACATTTTGAGTATGTGCTCGCTGACAGAACTATTCTCCTCCATCTTACACTGTAGAACTTGTCGGAGACTTCATATCTCTTGACCCGGGCATGAGCTTGGAAAACCATTTTCAGCTCATGGAACGTCTCATATGCTCTGTGCTGCTCAAAACGCTTTTGGAGCCCCGGTTCTAAGCTGTAAAGCATGCCGCACTGAACCAGGGAGTAATCATCAACACGTGCTTGCCAGGCGTTCATAATGTCTTGGTTTGCTGGGACGGGTGCTTCACCTAGCGGTGCTTCCAGGACATATGCTTTCTTGGCAGCTATGAGGATGATCCTCAAGTTCCGGACCCAGTCCGTATAGTTGCTACCATCGTCTTTCAGCTTGGTTTTCTCTAGGAACGCGTTGAAGTTGAGGTTGACATTAGCGTGGGCCATTTGATCTACAAGACATATTGTAAAGGTTTTAAACTAAGTTCATGATAATTAAGTTCATCTAATCAAATTATTAATGAACTCCCACTCAGACAGACATCCCTCTAGTCATCTAAGTGATACATGATCCGAGTCAACTAGGCCGTGTCCGATCATCACGTGAGACGGACTAGTCATCATCGGTGAACATCTTCATGTTGATCGTATCTGCAACACGACTCATGCTCGACCTTTCGGTCTCTTGTGTTCCGAGGCCATGTCTGTACATGCCAGGCTCGTCAAGTCAACCTAAGTGTATTGCGTGTGTAAATCTGGCTTACACCCGTTGTATGCGAACGTTAGAACCTATCACACCCGATCATCACGTGGTGCTTTGGGACAACGAACCTTCGCAACGGTGCACAGTTAGGGGGAACACTTATTTGAAATTTTAGTGAGGGATCATCTTATTTATGCTACCGTCGTTCTAAGCAAATAAGACGTAAAACATGATAAACATCACATGCAATCAAATAGTGACATGATATGGCCAATATCAATTTGCTCCTTTTGATCTCCATCTTCGGGGCGCCATGATCATCATCGTCACCAGCATGACACCATGATCTCCATCATCATGATCGCCATCATCGTGTCTTCATGAAGTTGTCTCGCCAACTATTACTTCTATTACTATGGCTAACGATTAGCAATAAAGTAAAGTAATTACATGATGTTCCAGTTGACACGCAGGTCATAAATAAATTAAGACAACTCCTATGGCTCCTGCCGGTTGTCATACTCATCGACATGCAAGTCGTGATTCCTATTACAAGAACATGATCAATGTCATACATCACATATATCATTCATCACATCCTTCTGGCCATATCACATCACATGACACTTGCTGCAAAAACAAGTTAGACGTCCTCTAATTGTTGTTGCAAATTTTTACGTGGCTGCTATAGGTTTCTAGCAAGAACGTTTCTTACCTACGCCAAAACCACAACGTGATATGCCAATTTCTATTTACCCTTCATAAGGACCCTTTTCATCGAATCCGATCCGACTAAAGTGGGAGAGACAGACACCCGCTAGCCACCTTATGCAACTAGTGCATGTCAGTCGGTGGAACCTGTCTCACGTAAGCGTACGTGTAAGGTCGGTCCAGGCCGCTTCATCCCATGATGCCGCTGACTCAAGATAAGACTAGTAATGGCAAGTAAATTAACAAAATCGACGCCCACAACAACTTGTGTTCTACTCGTGCATAGAAACTACGCATAGACCTAGCTCATGATGCCACTGTTGGGGATCGTTGCAGAAATTAAAAAATTTCTACGCATCACCAAGATCAATCTATGGAGTTTACTAGCAACGAGAGGGGAGTGCATCTTCATACCTTTGAAGATCGCGATGCAGAAGCATTGCAAGAACGTGGTTGGAGGAGTCATACACGTAGCGATTTAGATCGTGGCAGAATCCGATCCAAGGACCGAACAACGGTGCCTCCGCGTTCAACACACGTGCAGCCTGGTGACGTCTCCCGCGCCTTGATCCAGCAAGGAGGAGGGAGAGGTTGAGGAAGAAGGCTCCAACAGCAGCACGACGGCGTGGTGGTGGTGGAGTGGCAGTTCTCCGGCAGGGCTTCGCCAAGCTCACGCGGAGGAGGAGAGGTGTTGGGGAGGGGAGGGGTTGCGCCTTGGATGTGGTGCTGCAGCCCTCCCTCCACCCCTCTATTTATAGGGAGAAGGGGGAAGGGGGGCGGCCCCTCGAGATGAGATCTAGAGGGGGGCCGCGGCCAAGGGGGAGGGGGCTTGCCCCCCAAGCAAGGGGGGTGCCCCCTTTAGGGTTCCCCCCAACCCTAGGCGCATGGGCCCTAGGGGGGATGGCGCCCAGCCCACTTAGGGGCTGGTTCCCTTCCACCTACAGCCCATAAGGCCCTCCGGGGCAGGTGGACCCTCCCGGTGGACCCCCGGAACCCCTCCAGTGGTCCCGGTACAATACCGGTATACCCCCGAATATTTCCGGTGACCGTATGATGACTTCCCATATATAAATCTTCACCTCCGGACAAATCCGTAACTCCTCGTGACGTCCGGGATCTCATTCGGGACTCCGAAACAACATTCGGTAATCACATACAAACCTTCCTTATAACCCTAGCGTCATCGAACCTTAAGTGTGTAGACCCTACGGGTTCGGGAATCATGCAGACATGACCGAGACACCTCTCTAGCCAATAACCAATAGCGGGATCTGGATACCCATGTTGGCTCCCACACGTTCCACGATGATCTCATCAGACGAACCACGATGTCGAGGATTCAAGCAATCCCGTATACAATTCCCTTTGTCAATCGGTACGTTACTTGCCCGAGATTCGATTGTCGGTATCCCAATACCTCGTTCAATCTCGTTACCGGCGAGTCACTTTACTCGTTCCATAATGCATGATCCCATGACCAACTACTTGGTCACATTGAGCTCATTATGATGATGCATTACCGAGTGGGCCCAGAGATACCTCTCCGTCATACGGAGTGACAAATCCCAGTCTCGATCCGTGCCAACCCAACAGACACTTTCGGAGATACATGTAGTGCACCTTTATAGCCACCCAGCTACGTTGTGACGTTTGGTACCCAAAGCATTCCTACGGCATCCGGGAGTTGCACGATCTCATGGTCTAAGGAAATGATACTTGACATTAGAAAAGCTTTAGCAAACGAACTACACGATCTAGTGTTATGCTTAGGATTGGGTCTTGTCCATCACATCATTCTCCTAATGATGTGATCCCCTTATGAATGACATCCAATGTCCATGGTCAGGAAACCGTAACCATCTATTGATCAACGAGCTAGTCAACTAGAGGCTCACTAGGGACATGTTGTGGTCTATGTATTGTGACGCCCGGGTAATCAAGCTACAGTAACCCTCTGGTAATGATGCCATGTCACCTCGATTACTATTGATAATCTCGCGTTAGTTCAGAACCGATCCAAATTCAAATTTGAATTAAAGTCAAAACAATTAAAGTTTTCAAAAGTCAAAACTAAATTGTTCCTAATGTGTCAAATAATCCATAATAAATGTTGGTGAAGAAATCATCTTTTAATAAAATACTTAAATGCACTAAATAAACTAAACAACGATAAAACAATTATCTAAAATGCATTTAAAGTAATAAGCAAATGCAAAATACTTTATTTAAAGTGCCAAAATATTTGGGGTTTTGACCTAATTAATAACACCAAATTAGTTGTCGCTTTTAAATTTTAT
>NC_057796.1:421367436-421400185 GCF_018294505.1 Triticum aestivum
CGCCTCCATCCTCCTCCGCGGCGTCACCTCGCCGGTGCCGATTCGCCGCCGGATCGCCCCATCTTCCCCGCCTCTACTTCGCCAGCGCCGCCGAACGTCCTCCCCAACCCACTCCCCGCGGGTCTTCACCACGCCTCGCCGCCGCCGCCCGGAGCGCCTCCGCCTCGACCCCGTCGCCGCCAGCTCGCCCCCGTCGACGATCTGCCTCGTCGGACCACCCCGAGCTCGCTGCCATCCTCGCTCGGCCCCTGTGAGCGCCGCCTCACATCTTCCCTCTCTACTTCCGCACGCCTCCCGCAGCTCCTCGTGCCCGCTCGACCCCGTCGCTCGTGGCTGGCCTCGCCCAATCGCGCACCGGCCGTGCCCGGCCACCCTGGCATGCCCGCGCCTCGCCGGCCTTGCTCCTGTCCGGGGCCGCACCCTGCTCCCCCTCGGCGCGTCGTGCACCTCATGTAGGTGGCGCCCACCGCTCGTTTGGTCGCCGGAGAGCGTCTCCGGTGGGCCACCGTTGCCTCTGCTGGTCGCCGGCGAGCACCAGCACGCGCATGCGTTAGAACCCGGCCAGTGTCTTATGACGCATGGGCCCGGGTCATTAACTGCACTAATCCAACCACTAACTCCCACTGTAATCGAACCCCACCATGCTAATTAGAGCTTGCTAAATTAAAACTCTGTTTAATACTACAGCAAATGACATGTGGGACCCGCTGACTAATGAGTAAACTTAAAACAATATTAGTTAATTTCAGTTAAAGTTTCTGTCTATGACAGGTTGGCCCCACTTGTTAGTGGACCGGTCAACAGTCACGGTTGACTGTGGACTGTGCGGTTGACCAAGTCAACTGTCCCCACCTCTCAACCCCTAATACACTCTGTTGTGTACACATGCTGGGTGCACTTAGCAATTTAACTATTTATTTTGAAATAATAATAAATTTAGAAAATGATTTAAAACTTTAAAAACTAATATAAAATAAATCGTAAGTCAGATGAAAATATTTTGTACATGAAAGTTGCTCAGAACGACGAGACGAATCCGGATACGCAGCCCATTCGTCCGCCACACATCCCTAGCATAGCAAACAAGCAACTTTCCCCCTCCGTTTCATCTGTCCGAAAACGCGAAACATCGGGAATACTTTCCCGAATGTTTCCCCCCTTCGCCGGTATCACCTAGTACCGCGTTTGGGCACACCTAGCCTCACGCTTTGTCATGTCATGCATCGTTATGCATCTGTTTGCATTGCATTCATTGTTTCTTCCCCCTCTTCTCTCCGGTAGACTACGAGACCGACGCCGCTGCTGGTGCCCCGACCGACTATGCTGTTGACGACCCCTCCTTCTTGCCAGAGCAATCAGGCAAGCCCCCCCCCCTTGATCACCAGATATCGCCTATTCTTCTCTATACTGCTTGCATTAGAGTAGTGTAGTATGTTACTGCTTTCAGTTAATCCTATTCTGCTGCATAGCCTGTCATCGTTGCTACAGTTGTTACCCTTACCTGCTACCCTACTGCTTAGTATAGGATGCTAGTGTTCCATCAGTGGCCCTACCCTCTTGTCCGTCTGCCATGTTATACTATCGGGCTGTGATCACTAGGGAGGTGATCACGGGTATATACTATATACTTTATATACGTGACACATGTGGTGACTAAAGTCGGGTCAGCTCGTTGAGTACCCGCAAGTGATTCTGATGAGGGGGCTGAAAGGACAGGTGGCTCCATCCCGGTAGAGGTGGGCCTGGGTTCTTGACGGCCCCCGACTATTACTTTGTGGCAGAGCGACAGGGTAGGTTGAGACCACCTAGGAGAGAGGTGGGCCTGGCCCTGGTCGGCGTTCGCGGATAATTAACACGCTTAACGAGATCTTGGTATTTGATCTGAGTCTGGCCATTTGGTCTATACGCACTAACCAACTACGCGGGAACAGTTATGGGTACTCGACATCGTGGTATCAGCCGAAGCCTTCGTGACGTCAGCGACTGAGTGGCGCGCGCCGGATTGGACTGGAACGCCTGCTAGGCTAGGTCTGCTTCCGGCCGCGTTCGCAACGTGTAGGTGTGCATTGGGCGATGGGCCCAGACCCCTGCGCCATAGGATTTAGACCGGCGTGCTGACCTCTCTGTTGTGCCTAGGTGGGGCTGCGACGTGTTGATCTTTCGAGGCCGGGCATGACCCAGAAAAGTGTGTCCGGCCAAATGGGATCGAGCGTGTTGGGTTATGTGGTGCACCCCTGCAGGGAAGTTTATCTATTCAAATAGCCGTGTCCCTCGGTAAAAGGACGACCCGGAGTTTTACCTTGACCTTATGACAACTAGACCTGGATACTTAATAAAACACACCCTTCCAAGTGCCAGATATAACCCGGTGATCACTCTCTAACAGGGCGACGAAGAGGGGATCGCCGGGTAGGATTATGCTATACGATGCTACTTGGTGAACTTACCATCTATTCTCTTCTACATGCTGCAAGATGGAGGTGGCCTGAAGCGTAGTCTTCGACAGGATTAGCTATGCCTCTCTTATTCTGACATTCTACAGTTCAGTCCACCGATATGGCCCTTTACACATATAACCATGCATATGTAGTGTAGCTCCTTGCTTGCGAATACTTTGGATGAGTACTCACGGTTGCTTTTCTCCCTCTTTTCCCCCTTTCCATTCT
Source organism: Triticum aestivum (assembly GCF_018294505.1). Lineage (NCBI taxonomy): Eukaryota > Viridiplantae > Streptophyta > Magnoliopsida > Poales > Poaceae > Triticum > Triticum aestivum. The sequence goes on from NC_057796.1 coordinate 421,370,103, forward strand.
ACCTCGTTGTCGCAACCAGATGCTGGAGCCCAGGAGCTTGACGCCACCATCAACGATGACTCCTACTACACTGGAGGTGCCTACTACTACGTGCAGGCCGCTGACGACGACCAGGAGTAGTTATTGACCGGAAAGGTGTCTCGGTCATGACTACATAATTCCCCCGCAGGGTCGCACGCTGAACGTTCATTGACGCTAGAGTAGTATTGGGATATTTGATGAGTGGTAACCAAATGTTGTTCGGAGTCCCGGATGAGATCACAGACATCACGAGGAGTCTCGGAATGGTCGAGAGGTAAAGATTTATATATGGAAAGTCATATTTTGGGTTCCGGAGAAAGATGCAGTTTTTTTAGTATTATAGCGGGAAGCTTCTAGAAGGTTCCGGAGGATTCCGGAGGGGTCCGGAAGTCTACAAGTGGTTCCACCATGACCCAAGGGCTAGAATGGACTGCGGGGAGGCGCCCTGGCCTTATTGGGCTAGGCGCACCAAGTCCTCAAAAGCCCATGCGGCTAGGGAAGGCAAAAAAGGAAGGAGTCCTAGTAGGAATAGGATTGGACTTGGAGTCCAAGTCCTCTCCCCCTTAGCTGCGCCCTAGGACTTGAAGGGGCTGTTTACCACGCCCCTCCACCTATATATAGAGGGGAGGGGGTGCCCCAAGAGGACACACCAAGCCCTTGGTGCCCCTCTCTCTCCCGTTACTCCGTAGTTCCACTGCCTTGTCCCGGCGACGCTTAGCGAAGCACTGTCGGTGTTCCACCACCACCATCACCACCATGTCGTCGTGTTGGTTGTGATCCCATCCCGCTTGCTGGATCAAGAAGGAGGAGACGTCATCGAGCCGCACGTGTCCTAAACTCGGAGGTGCCGTCCGTTCGGTAAGATCGGTTGGATCGTGATCGGACCGCGAAGAGTACGACTACATCAACCGTGTGATAAACGCTTCTGCTTAACGGTCTACGAGGGTACGTAGACACACTCTCCCCTCTCGTTGCTATACATCTCGTAGATAGATCTTGCGTGAGCATAGGAAATTTTTGAAATTGCATGCTATGTTTCCCAACAGTGGCATCTGAGACAGGTCTATGCGTAGATGATATGCACGAGTAGAACACAAAGAGGTCTGGGCGGTGATAATCATCCTACTTACCACCAACGTCTTATTTTGATACGGTGGTATTGTTGGATGAAGCGGCCCGGACCAACCTTACATGACCACGTTCATGAGACCGGTTCCACCGACAGTCATGCAACTAGTTTTGCATAAAGGTGGCTGGCGGGTGTCTGTTTCTCCAACTTTAGTTGAATCGAATTTGACTACGGCCGGTTGTCCGTGTCAAAACCGGCGGATCTCGGGTAGGGGGTCCCGAACTATGTGTCTAAGGTTGATGGTAACAGGAGACAGGGGACACGATATTTACCCAGGTTCGGGCCCTCTTGATGGAGGTAATACCCTACTTCCTGCTTGATTGATCTTGATGAATATGAGTATTACAAGAGTTGATCTACCACGAGATCGTAATGGCTAAACCCTAATGTCTAGCCTGTATGATTGTGATTCTCTCTATGGACTAAACCCTCCGATTTATATAGACACCGGAGGGGCCTAGGGTTGTACAGAGTCGGTTTACAAAGGAAGGAATCTTCATATCCGAACGCCAAGCTTGCCTTCTACGCAAAGGAGAGTCCCATCCGGACACGGGAGGAAGTCTTCTGTCTTGTATATCCATGGCCCATTAGTGCGGCCCACGTCATATAGCCCGGACGCCTGAGGACCCCTTAATCCAGGACTCCCTCAGTAGCCGCTGAACCAGGCTTCAATGACGATGTGTCGGGCGCGCAGATTGTCTTCGGCATTGCAAGGCGGGTTCCTCCTCCGAATATTTCAAAGTAGTCCTCGAACTCAGAGAACGTGTCCGGCTCTGCAAAACAAGCTCCGCAAAGATTATAATATTTAACAAGTCCCATCTACTGACATCTTCTATAGTGAGACGCCACGTCTCCGCCCATTCATTATTTCGAACCGTTTTTTAGCCTCCTGCTCCGTGTTTCGAGATGCGGTTTCCATTGGCACATCTTGTCGAAGTAGAGATCGTGTCCCCCTTATCACGGGATCCTCATCAATATGGGCGTGGGTAATCCAACCCTGTCATTAGCGATCCCTTGGGAATAGGTGAGCTCTAAGGCCCGTGAGGGGGCGTTCGATATTCTTCGCCTTTATAAAGGGGTACAGACCCGTCTTTCTCCCTCCACGCCTTCCACTTCCTCAACCTTCCCAACTTCAGGCTCCAGCGCCCAGGATTCAATTTCTTCCATTGTTACCAGGCCCTCTAGTTATGTCCGGATCCGTCTCCCAAGGTATGTGGGCAGCCTCCTCGGTCACCGAGGAGGATATCACGAAGCTTCAGAAGGCAAGGTACCTGACTGCGGAAAGCCCCCACAGGCTCCCTAATAAAGGCAGGTCATCCCCACACCAAAATCCGGCGAGAGGGTTGTATTCATCCCCCACTTCCTTCGCGGGCTAGGGTTTGCTCTTCACCCCTTCGTTCGCGGCCTCATGTTCTATTATGGGCTAGATTTTCACGATCTATCTCTGGACTCTTTTCTCCACATCTCGGTGTTCGTCGTCGTGTGCGAAGCCTTTCTCCACATCCCCCCACACTTCGGCCTATGGCTCAAGACTTTCAATGTGAAGCCGAAGCTAGTTAATGGGGAACAAGCGGAGTGCGGTGGTGCTATGGTGAGCAAGCTTGCCAACACTATCTGGCCAAAAGGCACCTTCACGGAAACCTCCAACTCATGGCAACAGGAGTGGTTCTATATCACCAAACCCCGCGGCACCAAATGGGCACCCGCACCTGTGTTCCGATCTGTCCCTCCATTGCGGCTCGCATCATGGATAAATAAGGGGCTAGACTGGGGGTCAGCTGATGAAGTACAGATGCTGCAAAGTCGTATCCGAAGTATCCTCGAAAGAGATGTTGGCCTTATCAACGTGATCCAAGTGATGCTAATCCTCCGAATCCTCCCATGCCAACGGCGGCCTCTCCGTATGTGGGAGTTCAATCTGGATGGACCGCGGACCCTTCAGCAATTCTTCGGCACAACGCACGAAGGGATGTGGAAACTATTCTTCAAGACTCCAAGGCAGTGGCCGGACACATCAGAGGACATCGGTCTCGACTGCAACCATCCGGATACCTCGGTAAGCACCCAAGTTCTAACCGCAACTCGGTTGATTATCCCATAGCGATGTACTCAGAGTTCTATCTTTGACCAGGGCTGGTCAGAAGGCAGAATGAATTAGGTGTTCAGCTCCACTTCCCGAAGACTTGGCCGATCCTGTGTTGACGAGGATGTTGGTCCCAGTGCCGTATCAAGTGCCAGCGCAAGAGGGCAAGAAGAAGAGCGATGAGGCCAAAAGCGGCCTCCACTCTGCAGGTATGTCGGACACTATGTCCGGGGAGACTGAAGCTCCCTCTCCGAAAGACGAAGGGGAAGGAGAAGGTGATATCCCTTCCCCTCATGGGAGGAAAAGGACCGCATCCGAAGACTTGGAGGCGAAAGCATCCAAGAGAGGGGAGGCAGCCCTACCATATGGTTCGGGTTCCGAAGCCGATGTTGTTGCAAGGCACCTCTCCAGGGACAAGCCCCTTGCCGAATCGTAAGTGAACAAGGATGCTCTAGACATATCCCATTCTTTTCGGGTTGCAGGGGTAACATTTAAACCATATACTTGCAGTCCGGCCCACAGTCCACCCCGACAGTCCTCCTCATCAGGGGACTTAACTCCGAGGATGATGGAAAGCGAGATGCCTTCTCATGCTTCCTCGCCTCTTAGGGCGGACGACTTCGAGGTGTCATCTCGGAGAATCTCCCCTGACCATCAAGTGGCGTGGGGGACAATGAAAACAACGCCCGAGGGTGGTACTTCCATCGTCAAGGGTCCAGGGGGCCCAGCCCCTACGGGGGCCAGAAATGAAGGCCCCGAACTATCTAGCTTACAGCCGAAGAGGACTCTAGGGTCAAGCCAGTGTACCCCTTTAAAGGGAATGCATACTCCCGCAGTAGCCTCCAGGAATCCGGAGGTGCCGGATACTCTGATGGGCACATTACAAAGTGTGTCCATCTCAGAGGAACATTCTTGGATCTACCCAAGAGTGTTTCTGACGTGGCGCAGTTCTTCCAAGCACAGCAAGGACATGCTGCGGAGAGGATTTTCTGGTTGCAATTCAACGTGGCAAAGCGTCCGGTGCTGCTGAACGAACATATGGCCCAGTGGGCCGAGCTACACAAGATGTCCGGAGCTGCCATGAAGGACGTCGTGGTTCGGCTATGGCCAGCCGAACCCGTTCCGAGCAGCTATTTTGGTTTGGTGTAGCGGCTTGTCGATGCAGTGTCGCGTATTGATGCCGTCAAGCGGTCGGTGTGCTTAGAAGGTGCCCGGATGGCCTTCGCCCGTGTCAAGATGTACTGGACCAAGATGAAGGCCACCGATGTTGCAACCAAGGGTCCGCCTGGAGACAAGGACCATCGCACGCCGGAGCATTATTTGGAGGACATCCTAGAGGGCACCCGCTTGATAGAGGGTCTATGCTCGAAGGATATTATATTTGAATAAATGTACCGGAATTGTGAAAACAATATTATGATACGTTAAAGCTATGTTATATACCTTTGCCATTATTTCCTCCTGTGCGGTCGTTTATTATAACCTGGAAGTTTGCCAGTCGTCGGCTTCGGCCCCCTCGCGTATAATACGGGGGTGTTAGGAATAGCACCTGATCACTCTTGACCCAACGTCTTGGTCCGGAACGGAGGTGTCAGTGCGGCGAACTACGCAATCAGACTATAGGGCTTTAACACTTTCACTTAGCCATAGGAGTTTTACGGCGGGTCTACTATGTAGCAACTGGTATGTACGCAGTTATCTGAATACGGTTGCGTTACGTAGGTGACCAGAAAAAGTTCCTTCGTGTAATACGGAAGAAATCGCAAAAGCTTATGATAAGTCACCGAGTGGTTGACCAGCTCTCGCCGCATCATGACAGTCAGTTTTCGGCTTTCTCTACTGAGGTGTTTAACCAGGTAAACCGGAAAACACAATCACAGTAGTTCTCCCTTTACTACCCTAGCCGATAAGACGGAACGTATGGTAGCAAACACAGGAGCCGGACAACCCAACTATTGACCAAAGACGTGATTTGGAGCTGATGCATATAATGCCAAACTCGTGACGTCGAAGTATGCTATAGAGTTGTTCGGACTTTTCTCGGCAACCCATATGTTGCCGTATCCAGCCCCTGGCGAGTTGTGCCGAGGTGTCTGTGTGAAACAACCGAAGAAGCAAGGTGCGTTTGTATGCGGAAAAGCAAATACTGAAGACAGATTATGTTCACTAAAATCTGATTGGTACATCGAACGTAATCATACAGATTATGACACCACCACCCAGGCCATTTTGCGTGCCAGGGATCGAGGGCTGAGGAAAAAAGGCTTTTTACAGGTTTCAAATAGAGTTTTTGGTCTACAAAAAATCTTTTGGACATCCTGTCGCACGTCTGCGCTGCATGTGCTTCCGCGGAAAGGCTTTCTTAGAGGGAGCAATCCCCGGTTATTTGTAGGAAAGCCGGGCTCATAAAGAGTCCTTTTATGTCCATAGGACGGGCAGGTATTCATTCACCTGTGGCAAAAAGAAAAAGAAAAAAGGTTAGAAAAGAGAAAAGGCTAAAGTTCGGATGAACCGCTTTGTAGCTTGTCCGTATTGTGCCTCCGTCGATGACCAAGGTATTTTAAGTGCATAATTATGTATGTGCGGTGCGATTCCGTGGGTATAAGAGGCGAACGACAGAGGTGGAGCTGCTAATCCAGCTCTAAAATTGACCGGTCCTGTGTAGTAGAGGCCGGCGGTTTAATGACCGATGAGATATACGGCTTGAGGAGGCCGCTTTGTACTTCGGCTGCGAATGCCACAGTGTGCCCCTCAGTGTAGAGCGAGCGTTCCTTGTTTCCGTTGACCATTATGGTGCCGCGTGGACCGGGCATCTTAAGCTTTAGATAGGCGTAGTTTGGGACCGCATTGAAACGAGCAAAAGCAGTCCGCCCGAGCAGTGCGTGGTGGCCAGTGCGGAATGGGACAATATCGAAGATCAAGTGTTCGCGTCGGAAGTTTTCCGGTTAACCGAAGACGACTTCCAGTGAGATTGAGCCTGTGTCATGGGCTTCTACGCCGGGTATTACTCCCTTGAAGGTAGTTGTGGTGGGCTTGATCCTTGAAGGGTCAATGCCCATTTTGCGGACAGTGTCTTGATAGAGCAAATTGAGGCTACTGCCGCCGTCCATGAGGACTCGCGTGAGATGGAATCCGCCGATAAGTGGATCAAGGACCAGAGCTGCCGAACCTCCGTGACGGATACTGGTTGGGTGGTCCTCGTGATCAAAAGTGATTGTGTTGGCCGCCCATCGGTTGAATGTTGAGGCGCCCGGCTTCAAGGCGTGGTCGTCTCGTAGTTCGTGCTTGCGCTCCCTCTCAAAGGTATGCGTCACGTATATCATGTTTACTGTTTTTACTTTGGGGGGAAATTGCTTCTGTCCCCCGGTGCTCGGTAGGCAAGCCTCCTCTTCTTCACTGTCACTGGGTGGCCCCTTCCCTTTGTGTTCGGCATTGAGCTTCCGGCCTATTTGAAAACCCAACAATTTCTGTTGGTATGGTTGGTGGGTTTGTCGGGGCTGCCATGGATCTGACAGGGCCGATCCAGTATCTTGTCTAGACTGGATCGACCATCCCTGTTTGCCTTAAATGGCTTCTTCCGTTGACCGGTTTTGGAGCCACTAAATCCGGCGTTGACCATTATGTCTTGGGTTTCTGCATTATTGTTGCGACGCTTGTCTTTATTGCGGCGTGGCTTGCCATTGCTGTCCCTAACTTTGAAGGTGCCAGGATCGCCCACGCTATTGCTTCTATGAGCGAGCCAGCTGTCTTCTCCCGCGCAAAAGTGGGTCATAAGTGCCGTGAGAGCCGCCATGGACTTTGGTTTTTCTTGGCCGAGGTGTCGGGCGAGCCATTCGTCGCGGATGCTATGCTTAAAGGCCGTGAGTGCTTCGGCATCCGGACAGTCGACAATTTGGTTCTTATTAATTAGGAACCTAGTCCAGAGTTTCCTGGCTAATTCTCCAGGCTGCTGCATGATGTGACTAAGGTCATCGGCGTCCGGAGGCCGGACATATGTACCTTGGAAATTGTCGCGAAAGGCGTCTTCCAAGTCTTCCCAGCTGCCAATGGAGTTCTCTGGGAGGTTGTTTAGCCAGTGCCGGGCTGGTCCCTTTAATTTTAATGGGAGGTATTTAATGGCGTGGAGATCATCACCGCGGGTCATGTGGATATGGAGGAGGAAATCCTGAATCCATACCGCGGGATCTATTGTTCCATCATATGATTCGATATTCACGGGTTTAAACCCTTCTGGGAATTCGTGCTCCATTACTTCATCAGTGAAGCAGAGGGGATGTGCGGCGCCTCTATATCGGGCCACGTCGCGACGTTGCTCGGATGGAGTCTGTCTGTGGTTTTCGGCCCGGACATGGTTGTGCTTGTCACGTCCGGCTAGATAGCCGTCGTCGCGCGCCGGGGCACACCCCCGTGATCCGTAGATCGATCTGGTGTGACCTGCTCTATTTTCAAGGTCCTGCGGCAGGTCATATGTATATCCCCGGGCTGTTGTGTCTCTACATTTACGGCGAGGTAGTACGGGCTGGTGTTCGGCTTGATATGTCGTTTTGTCCCAGCCACGTGGTGGTCGGTCAGCCGCGTTACGTGTTGATGGTACGGGCTCAAGTGCCTCGTCGTCGAATTGAGGTAGCAGTTTACGCTTCGGGTAACTTTTGGTTGGGCGCTCGAGGCCGTATTCCTCGGCTGCCAGGACATTAGTTCAGCTGTCGTTGAGTATGTCTTGATCAACTTGAAGTTGTTGCTGCTTCTTTTTCAGGCTCCTTGCAGTGGCTATTAGTCGGTTCTTAAAGCGCTCCTACTCGAGAGGTTCCTCAGGCACGATAAAGTCTTCGTCGCCGAGGCTCACCTTGTCCTGGGAGAGTGGAAGAATGACAAGCAAGTTGCCACTCCCGTGAAGAAGCCCAAAGCTAGACCTAAGCCTAAAACTGAGTGCTTCTACTGCAAAGGGAATGGTCGCTGGAAGCGGAACTACACCAAATAATTGGCGAATAAGAAGGATGGCAAAGTGAACAAAGGTATATTTGATATACATGTTATTGATGTGTACTTTACTAGTGTTCATAGTAACCCCATGGTATTTGATGCCGGTTCAGTTACTAAGATTAGTAACTCGAAACAGGAGTTGCAAAATGAACAAAGACTAGTTGAGGGCAAGGTAACGATGTGTGTTGGAAGTGATTCCAAGGTTGATAAGATCACCATCGCATACTCCTTCTACCTTCGGGATTAGTGTTTAACCTAAATAAATATTATTTGGTGTTTGCATTGAGCATGAATATGATTGGATCATGTTTATTGCAATACGGTTATTCATTTAAGTCAGAGAATAATTGTTGTTCTGTTTAGATGAATAAAACCTTCTATGGTCATACACCCAACGTAAATGGCTTATTGAATCTTGATCCTAGTTATAGACATATTCATAATATTGATGCCAAAAGATGCAAAGTTGATGATGATAGTGCAACATACTTGTGGCACTGCTGTTTAGGTCATATTGGTGTAAAGCGCATGAAGAAACTCCATGCAGATGGGCTTTTGGAATCACTTGATTATTAATCATTTGATACTTGCGAACCATGCCTCATGGGCAAGATGACTAAAACTCCATTCTCCGGAACAATGGAGCGAGCTAATGATTTATTGGAAATAATACATACCGATGTATGCGGTCCGATGAGTATTGAGGCTCGCAGCGGGTATCGTTATTTTCTGACCTTCGCAGATGATTTGAGCAGATATGGGTATATCTACTTGATGAAACACAAGTCTGAAACATTTGAAAAGTTCAAAGAATTTTAGAGTGAAGTGGAGAAGCATCGTAACAAGAATATAAAAGTTTCTACAATCTGATCACAGAGGTAAATATTTGAGTTACGAGTTTGGCCTTCATTTAAAACAATGTGAAATAGTTTCACTACTCACGCCACCTAGAACACCACACTGTAATGGTGTGTCCGAACGTCGTAACCGTACTTTATTAGATATGGTGCGGTCTATGATGTCTCTTACCGATTTACCACTATCGTTTTGGGGTTATGCATTAGAGACAGCTGCATTCACATTAAATAGGGCACCATCTAAATCCGTTGAGACGACACCATATGAACTGTGGTTTGGCAAGAAACCTAAGCTGTCGTTTCTTAAAGTTCGGTGTTACGATGCTTATGTGAAAAAACTACAACCTCATAAGCTCGAACCCAAATCGGAGAAGTGCGTCTTCATAGGATACCCAAAAGAAACTGTTGGGTAAACCTTCTATCACAGATCCGAAGGCAAGATCTTTGTTGCTAAGAATGGATCCTTTCTAGAGAAGGAGTTTCTCTCGAAAGAAGTGAGTGGGAGGAAAGTGGAACTTGATGAGGTAAATGTACCTTCTCTCGAATTGGGAAGTAGCTCATCACAGAAAACCATTCATGTGATGCCTACACCAACTAGAGAGGAAGCTAATGATAATGATCATGAAACTTCAGATCAAGTTACTACCGGACCTCGTAGGTTAAACAGAGCACATTCCGCACCAGAGTGGTACGGTAATCCTGTCCTGGAAGTCATGTTACTAGACCATGACGAACCTACGAACTATGAGGAAGCGATGATGAGCCCAGATTCCACAAAATGGCTTGAGGCCACTAAATCTGAGATGGGATCCATGTATGAGAACAAAGTATGGACTTTTGGTTGACTTGCCCGATGATCGGCAAGCCATAGAGAATAAATGGATCTTTAAGAGGAAGACGGACGCTGATGGTAGCGTTACTATCTACAAAGCACGACTTGTCGCAAAAGGTTTTCGACAAGTTCAAGGTGTTGATTACAATGATATTTTCTCACTCGTAGCGATACTTAAGTCTGTCTGAATCACTCGACAAGTTCATGGTGTTAAATTCCTTGAAATCCTAAATAGTGGGTTCATTAACATCTAATGTTTTGATCTCTTCGATCCCACTTTTATCAATTTTAGCATCAAGATCTAAAAACTCCGAATTTTTGGAACGCCTTCTAGGTAAAGGTGGATCATATTCAGTCCCATCATTATCAAGATTCATATTGCAAAACAAAGATTTAATAGGGGACACATCAATAACTTTTAGATCTTCATCTTTATTTTCATAAAAACTAGAAGAGCACGCTTTCATAAAGCAATCTTTCTTAGCACGCATCCTGGCGGTTCTTTCTTTGCACTCATCAATGGAAATTCTCATGGCTTTGAGAGACTCATTGATATTATGCTTAGGAGGGATAGATCTAAGTTTTAAAGAGTCAACATCAAGAGAAATTCTATCAACGTTCCTAGCCAATTCATCAACTTTAAGCAATTTCTCTTCAAGCAAAGCATTGAAATTCTTTTGTGAATTCATAAACTCTTTAACACTAGTCTCAAATTCAGAGGGCATCTTATTAAAATTTCCATAAGAATTGTTGTAGGAATTACCATAATTATTAGAGGAATTGCTAGGATAAGGCCTAGGATTAAAGTTTCCTCTATACGCGTTGTTACCAAAATTATTCCTACCAACAAAATTCACATCCATAGATTCATTATTATTCTCAACCAAAGTAGACAAGGGCATATCATTAGGATCAGAAGAAACACTCTTAGTAGTAAATAATTTCATAAGTTCATCCATCTTTCCACTCAAAACATTAATTTCTTCTACCGCATGCACTTTTTTATTAGTAGATCTTTCAGTGTGCCATTGAGAATAATTAACCGTAATATTATCTAGGAGTTTAGTAGCTTCTCCTAAAGTGATTTCCATAAAAGTGCCTCCCGCGGCCGAATCTAAAAGATTTCTAGAAGCAAAATTCAATCCGGCATAAAATTATTGTATAATCATCCACAAATTCAAACCATGAGTAGGGCAATTATGTATCATTAATTTCATCCTCTCCCAAGCTTGTGCAACATGTTCATGATCAAGTTGCTTAAAATTCATAATATCGTTTCTAAGAGAGATGATTTTAGCGGGAGGAAAATACTTAGAGATAAAAGCATCTTTGCACTTATTCCAAGAATCAATACTATTTTTAGGCAAAGATGAAAACCAAGCTTTAGCACGATCTCTAAGCGAAAAAGGAAATAGCCTCAACTTAACAATATCATTGTCAACATCTTTCTTCTTTTGCATATCACACAAATCAACGAAGCTATTTAGATGAGTAGCGGCATCTTCACTAGGAAGGCCGGCGAATTGATCTTTCATGACAAGATTCAACAAAGCAGCATTGATTTCACAAGATTCAGTATCGGTAAGAGGAGCAATCGGAGTGCTAAGGAAATCATTATTGTTGTTATTGGTAAAGTCACATAATTTGGTATTATCTTGAGCCATCGTGACAAACAAGCAATCCAACACACAAGCTAACAAAAAGCAAGCGAACAAAAGGGCGAACAAAAAAGAGAGGGCGAATAAAACGGCAAGGGTGAAATGGGGGAGAGGAAAACGAGAGGCAAATGGCACATAATGTAATGCGGGAGATAAGGGTTTGTGATGGGTACTTGGTATGTTGACTTTTGCGTAGACCTCCCCGGCAACGGCACCAGAAATGGCTCGTTGTCGGGAGTCCAAATCTTGACTTGACCTTGCGTAAGCCTCCCCGGCAACGGCGCCAGAAATCCTTCTTGCTACCTCTTGAGCACTGCGTTGGTTTTCCCTTGAAGAGGAAAGGGTGATGCAGCAAAGTAGCATAAGTATTTCCCTCAGTTTTTGAGAACCAGAGTATCAATCCAGTAGGAGGCTATGCGCGAGTCCCTCGCACCTACACAAACAAATAAATCCTCGCAACCAACACGATAAGGGGTTGCCAATCCCTACACGGTCACTTACAAGAGTGAGATCTGATAGATATGATAAGATAATATTTTTGGTACTTTTGTGATAAAGATGCAAAGTAAAGAAAGCAAAATAAAAACGGTGAAAGAAATAGCTAAGTGTTGGAAGATTAATATGATGGAAAATAGACCCAGGGGCCATAGGTTTCACTAGTGGCTTCTCTCAAGAGCATAAGTATTTTACGGTGGGTGAACAAATTACTGTTGAGCAACTGACAGAATTGAGCATAGTTATGAGAATATCTAGGTATGATCATGTATATAGGCATCACGTCCGAGACAAGTAGACCGATTCGTGCCTGCATCTACTACTATTACTCCACACATCGACCGCTATCCAGCATGCATCTAGAGTATTAAGTTCATAAGAACAGAGTAACGCCTTAAGCAAGATGACATGATGTAAAGGGATAAATTCATGCAATATGATAAAAACCCCATCTTGTTATCCTCGATGGCAACAATACAATACGTGCCTTACTGCCCCTACTGTCACTGGGAAAGGACACCGCAAGATTGAACCCAAAGCTAAGCACTTCTCCCATTGCAAGAAAGATCAATCTAGTAGGCCAAACCAAACTGATAATTCGAAGAGACTTGTAAAGATAACCAATCATACATAAAAGAATTCAGAAGATTCAAATATTGTTCATAGATAAACTTGATCATAAACCCACAATTCATCGGTCTCAACAAACACACCTCAAAAGAAGATTACATCGAATAGATCTCCACGAAAAAGGGGGAGAACATTGTATTGAGATCCAAAAGGAGAGAAGAGGCCATCTAGCTAATAACTATGGACCCAAAGGTCTGAGGTAAACTACTCACAAATCATCGGAGAGGCTATGGTGTTGATGTAGAAGCCCTCCGTGATCGATGCCCCCTCCGGCGGAGCTCCGGAACAGGCCCCAAGATGGGATCTCGTGGGTACAGAAGGTTACGGCGGTGGAATTAGGTTTTTGGCTCCGTATCTGATCGTTTGGGGGTACGTAGGTATATATAGGAGGAAGGAGTACGTCGCTGGAGCAACAGGGGGCCCACGAGGGTGGAGGGCACGCCTGGGGGGGTAGGCGCGGCCCCCTACCTCATGGCTTCCTCTTTGATTTCTTGACATAGGGTCCAAGTCCTCTGGATCATGTTTGTTCTGAAAATCACGTTCCTGAAGGTTTCATTCCGTTTGGACTCCGTTTGATATTCTTTTTCTGCGAAACTCTGAAATAGGCAAAAACAGCAATTCTGGCTGGGCCTCCGATTAATAGGTTAGTCCCAAAAACAATATAAAAGTGAATAATAAAGCCCAATAATGTCCAAAACAGAAGATAATATAGCATGGAGCAATCAAAAACTATAGATACGTTGGAGACGTATCACTGTATACCAGACCTATTATGTACCTTGCCATGAGTTTGGCAGAGGGGTACAATAGTGATCCAGGAGTAGATCACTGGATATCGGTCAAAATTATCATTGGAGGACTAAGGAAATATTTATCGGTTATGGAGGTGATAAAGAGTTCATCGTAAAGAGTTACGTCGGTGCAAGCTTTAACACCGATCTGGATGACACTGAGTCTCAATCTGGATACATATTGAAAGTGGGAGTAATTAGCTAGAGTAGCTCCATGCAGAGCATTGTATACTTAGAAATTTGAAAATTACATACGGATCTGAATGTGGCAGACCCGTTGACTAAACTTCTCTCACAAGCAAAACATGATGACACCTTAGTACTCTTTGGGTGTTACACACAGTGATGTGAACTAGATTATTGACTCTAGTAAACCCTTTTGGTGTTGGTCACATGGTGATGTGAACTATTGGTGTTAATCACATGTCGATGTGAACTAGATTATTGACTCTAGTGCAAGTGGGAGACTGAAGGAAATATGCCCTAGAGGCAATAATAAAGTTGTTATTTTTTATTTCCTTATTCATGATAAAGGTTTATTATTCATGCTAGAATTGCATTGATCGGAAACCTTAATATATGTGTGAATACATAAACAAACATCGTGTCCCTAGTAAGCCTCCACTAGACTAGCTCGTTGATCAAAGATGGTTAAGGTTTCCTAACCATAGACATGAGTTGTCATTTCATAACGGGATCACATCATTAGGAGAATGATGTGATGGACAAGACCCATCCGTTAGCTTAGCATAATAATCGTTCAGTTTTATTGCTATTGCTTTCTTCATGTCAAACACATATTCCTTCGACTATGAGATTATGCAACTCCAGGATACCGGAGGAATACCTTGTGTGCTATCAAACATCACAACGTAACTGGGTGATTATAAAGATGCTCTATAGGTGTCTCCGAAGGTGTTTGTTGGGTTGGCATAGATCGAGATTAGGATTTGTCACTCCGAGTATCGGAGAGGTATCTCTGGGCCCTGTCGGTAATAGACATCATAAGCTTGCAAGCAAACGACTAAGGAGTTAGTCATGAGGTGATGTATTACGGAACTGAAGGAAATATGCCCTAGAGGCAATAATAAAGTTGTTATTTATATTTCCTTATGTCATGATAAATATCTATTATTCATGCTAGAATTGTATTAACCGGAAACTTGATACATGTGTGAATACATAGACAAAACAAAGTGTCCCTAGTATGTCTCTACTAGACTAGCTCGTTAATCGAAGATGGTTAAGTTTCCTAACCATAGACATGTGCTGTCATTTGATGAAAGGGATCACATCATTAGGAGAATGATGTGATGGACAACACCCATCCTTTAGCTTGGCATAATGATCGTATAGTTTTATTGCTATTGCTTTCTTCATGACTTATACATGTTCCTCTGACTATGAGATTATGCAACTCCCGAATACCGGAGGAACACCTTGTGTGCTATCAAACGTCACAACGTAAATGGGTGATTATAAAGATGCTCTACAGGGATCTCCGAAGGTATTTTTTGAGTTGGCATAGATCAAGATTAGGATTTGTCACTCCGTGTATCGGAGAGGTATCTCTGGGCCTCTCGATAATGCACATCATTATAAACCTTGCAAGCAATGTGACTAATGAGTTAGTTGCGGGATGATGCATTATGGAACAAGTAAGGAGACTTGCCGGTAACGAGATTGAACTAGGTATGATGATACCGACGATCGAATCTCGGGCAAGTAACATACCGATGACAAAGGGAACAACGTATGTTGTTATGCGGTTTGACCGATAAAGATCTTCGTAGAATATGTAGGAGCCAATATAAGC
Source organism: Triticum aestivum (assembly GCF_018294505.1). Lineage (NCBI taxonomy): Eukaryota > Viridiplantae > Streptophyta > Magnoliopsida > Poales > Poaceae > Triticum > Triticum aestivum. The sequence goes on from NC_057796.1 coordinate 421,385,395, forward strand.
ATCCAGGTTCCGCTATTGGTTATTGACTGGAGATGTGTCTCGGTCATGTCTACATAGTTCTCGAACCCGTAGGGTCCGCACGCTTAACTTTCGATGACGATTTGTATTATGAGTTATGTGATTTGATGACCGAAGTTTGTTAGGAGTCTCGGATGAGATCACGGACATGACGAGGAGTCTCCAAATGGTCGAGAGGTAAAGATTCATATATTGGAAGGCTATATTCGGACGTCGAAAAGGTTCCGAGTGATTCGGGTATTTTTCGGAGTACCGGGGAGTTACGGGAATTCACCGAGAGATGTAATGGGCACTATTGGGCCATACGGGAAAAGAGGAGGCAGGCCAAAGGGGAGGTGGCGCCCCCCCCCCATGGGTCCGAATTGGCCCTTTCCTACTCCCTCTCTCTTTCCCTCTTTCCTTCTCTCCTACTCCGAATAGGAAAGGGATTCCTACTAGGACTTGGAAGTCCTAGTAGGACTCCATACTCTTAGCGCGCCCCTGGAGGGCCGGCCTCTCTCCCTCCCTCCTTTATGTATGTGGCAGGGGGCACCCCAAAGGCACTACAAGATTTGTCTTAGCCGTGTGCGGTGCCCCCCTCCACAGTTACACACCTCGGTCATATCGACGTAGTGCTAAGGCGAAGCCCTGTGCCGGTAACTTCATCATCACCGTCGCCACGCCATCGTGCTGACAGAACTCTCCCTCGAACCTCTACTGGATCAAGAGCTCGAGGTATGTCATCATGCTGAACGTGTGCAAACACGGAGGTGCCGTACGTTTGGTACTTGGATCGGTTCGATCGTGAAGACGTTCGACTACATCAACCGTGTTACTAAACGCTTTCGCTTTTGGTCTACGAGGGTACATGGACACACTCTCCCGGCTCGTTGCTATGCTTCTCCCAGATAGATCTTGCGTGATCATATGAATTTTTTTGAATTACTACGTTCCCCAACAGGAACGAGTAAAGAGAATTGCCGGTAACGAGATTGAACTAGGTATAAAGATACCGACGATCGAATCTCGGGCAAGTAACATACAGATAGACAAAGGGAATAACGTATGTTGTCATAACGGTTCGGCCGATAAAGATATTCATAGAATATGTAGGAGCCAATATGAGCATCCAGGTTCCGTTGTTGGTTATTGACCGGAAAGGTGTCTCGGTCATGACTACATAATTCCCCCGCAGGGTCGCACGCTTAACGTTCGTTGACGCTAGAGTAGTATTGGGATATTAGATGAGTGGTAACCAAATGTTGTTCGGAGTCCCGGATGAGATCACGGACGTCACGAGGAGTCTCGGAATGGTCGAGAGGTAAAGATTTATATATGGAAAGTCATATTTTCGGTTCCGGAAAAAGATGTAGTTTTTTTAGTATTATACCGGGAAGCTTCTAGAAGGTTCCGGAGGATTCCGGAGGGGTCCGGAAGTCTACAAGTGGTTCCACCACGACCCAAGGGCTATAATGGACTGCGGGGAGGCGCCCTGGCCTTATTGGGCTAGGCGGACCAAGTCCTCAAAAGCCCATGCGGCTAGGGAAGGCAAAAAAGGAAGGAGTCCTAGTAGGAATAGGATTGGACTTGGAGTCCAAGTCCTCTCCCCCTTAGCTGCGCCCTAGAACTTGAAGGGGCTGTTTACCACGCCCCTCCACCTATATATAGAGGGGAGGGGTGCCCCAAGAGGACACACCAAGCCCTTGGCGCCCCTCTCTCTCCCGTTACTCCGTAGTTCCACTGCCTCGTCCCGGTGACGCTTAGCGAAGCACTGTCGGTGTTCCACCACCACCATCACCACCATGTCGTCGTGTTGGTTGTGATCCCATCCCGCTTGCTGGATCAAGAAGGAGGAGACGTCATCGAGCCGCACGTGTCCTAAACTCAGAGGTGTCGTCTGTTCGGTACTAGATCGGTTGGATCGTGATCGAATCGCGAAGAGTACGACTACATCAACCGCGTGATAAACACTTCCGCTTAACGGTCTACGAGGGTATGTAGACACACTCTCCCCTCTCGTTGCTATACATCTCGTAGATAGATCTTGCGTGACCATAGGAATTTTTTTGAAATTGCATGCTACGTTTCCCAAAAGTCTCGACGTCTGATGCGGGTTGACGAACTCGCGCAGGAGGACGGTGTTATCCGGCGTCGTGGTGGCGTCGACGGCAGGCCTGGCAAGGTTGATGCGTCAGTTCCTGTTCTGAAGATGGATAGGTGGGAGACGGCGGCGGTAGCCTCAGAGAGTGTGTGGGACCTATGTGTGCCCCAGACCCGGCATTGTGGCTTAGTTGGGGCCTCCGGCTTTAGATGATAGGATTTGGTGCGAAGTCTGTTTGGTATTCGGCTCGGATTTTTGGCACCCCTTCATCAAGTGGATAGGAGTAAGTAGCGACAGATGTTAGCGAGATGCTGGCTTCGGACTTACTGATGTATTACTTTGCAAGGTCTTGTGCATGCATCGCCCAGATGCAGAGGACGGGGTCATCCTCCTTTCCTAAAAAAACTTGTGTGCACGTGCTTATGCTTTTCAGTTGTGTTTAATATTTTTGTGTAATTTGAAATAAAAATGGTTGTCCTTAATAATTATGATGAAACTTCTTTTATCCTTGGTTGGACATGGAGTTTTCTCCATCCACTTAAACGTCTTTCATTGTTAGATTCATCAAGTCCATGGACTTCAATCCAAAAAACTTTTAGTTCATCTTTCATTTGTGAAAGCGTGGAAGTCATCTAATAAATAAGCATCAAAGATATAGTACTCCTATATTTAATGGAAGGGTAGATATCCTTGTACAATGAGCCTTCCCCTTCGTCAGCACCCTCTGAGCAGCCTCCTTTATCTACAAAATGGACCACCTGGTAATTCAATGGCATATTAGTTTGATCACAGCCATTGGACCATTGCTGGTTTTCTTTTCAAATATTTTCATTTCAAATATTATAGGCAAATTTTAACATGCTCCCTCTTACCCCCGCTTTCTGTTGGGGATCGTTGCAGAAATTAAAAAATTTCTACGCATCACCAAGATCAATCTATGGAGTTTACTAGCAACGAGAGGGGAGTGCATCTTCATACCTTTGAAGATCGCGATGCGGAAGCGTTGCAAGAACGCGGTTGGAGGAGTCGTACACAGCGATTCAGATCGCGGCAGAATCCGATCCAAGCACCGAACAACGGTGCCTCCGCGTTCAACACACGTGCAGCCCGGTGATGTCTCCCACGCCTTGGTCCAGCAAGGAGGAGGGAGAGGATGAGGAAGAAGGCTCCAACAGCAGCACGACGGCGTGGAGGTGGTGGAGTGGCAGTTCTCCGGCAGGGCTTCGCCAAGCTCACGCGGAGGAGGAGAGGTGTTGGGGAGGGGAGGGGCTGCGCCTTGGATGTGGTGCTGCAGCCCTCCCTCCACCCCTCTATTTATAGGGAGAAGGGGGAAGGGGGCCGGCCCCTCTAGATGAGATCTAGAGGGGGGCAGCAGCCAAGGGGGAGGGGGCTTGCCCCCCATGCAAGGGGGGCGCCCCCCTTTAGGGTTCCCCCAACCCTAGGCGCATGGGCCCTAGAGAGATGGCGCCCAGCCCACTTAGGGGATGGTTCCCTTCCACCTACAGCCCATAAGGCCCTCCGGGGCAGGTGGACCCTCCCGGTGGACCCCCGGAACCCCTCCGGTGGTCCCGGTACAATACCGGTATCGAATATTTCCGGTGACCGTATGATGACTTCCCATATATAAATCTTCACCTCCCGACCAATCCGGAACTCCTCGTGACGTCCGGGATCTCATCCGGGACTCCGAACAACTTTCGGTAATCACGTACAAACCTTCCTTATAATCCTAGCGTCATCGAACCTTAAGTGTGTAAACCCTACGGGTTCGGGAATCATGTAGACATGACCGAGACACCTCTCTAGCCAATAACCAACAGCGGGATCTGGATACCCATGTTGGCTCCCACACGTTCCACGATGATCTCATCGGACGAACCACGATGTCGAGGATTCAAGCAATCCCGTATACAATTCCCTTTGTCAATCGGTACGTTACTTGCCCGAGATTCGATCGTCGATATCCCATACCTCGTTCAATCTCGTTACCGGCAAGTCACTTTACTCGTTCCATAATGCATGATCTCGTGACCTACTACTTGGTCACATTGAGCTCATTATGATGATGCATTACCGAGTGGGCCCAGAGATACCTCTCCGTCATACGGAGTGACAAATCCCAATCTCGATCCGTGCCAACCCAACAGACACTTTCGGAGATACCTGTAGTGCACCTTTATAGCCACCCAGTTACGTTGTGACGTTTGGTACACCCAAAGCATTCCTACGGCATCCGGGAGTTGCACGATCTCATGGTCTAAGGAAATGATACTTGACATTAGAAAATCTTTAGCAAACGAACTACACGATCTAGTGCTATGCTTAGGTTCGGGTCTTGTCCATCACATCATTCTCCTAATGATGTGATCCCGTTATCAATGACATCCAATGTCCATGGTCAGGAAACCGTAACCATCTATTGATCAATGAGCTAGTCAACTAGAGGCTCACTAGGGACATGTTGTGGTCTATGTATTGACACATGTATTACGATTTCCGGATAACACAATTATAGCATGAACAATAGACAATGATCATGAACAAGGAAATATAATAATAACCATTTTATTATTGCCTCTAGGGCATATTTCCAACAGTCTCCATCTAGTTACATTGTGATGAATCGAACACCCATAGAGTTCTGGTGTTGATCATGTTTTGCTCGTGGAAGAGGTTTAGTCAACGGATCTGCGACATTCAGGTCCGTATGCACTTTACAAATATCTATGTCTCCATCTTGAACATTTTCATGAATGGAGTTGAAGCGACGCTTGATATGCTTGGTCTTCTTGTGAAACCTGGGCTCCCATGCTAGGGCAATAGCTCCAGTGTTGTCACAGAAGAGGGTCATTGGGCCCGACGCATTGGGAATAACTCCTAGGTCGGTAATGAACTCCTTCATCCAGATTGCTTCATGTGCTGCCTCCGAGGCTGCCATGTACTCCGCTTCACATGTAGATCCCGCCACGACGCTTTGCTTGCAACTGCACCAGCTGACTGCCCCACCATTCAAAATATACATGTATCCGGTTTGTGACTTAGAGTCATCCAGATCTGTGTCGAAGCTAGCGTCGACGTAACCCTTTACGACGAGCTCTTCGTCACCTCCATAAACGAGAAACATATCCTTAGTCCTTTTCAGGTACTTCAGGATATTCTTGACCGCTGTCCAGTGTTCCATGCCGGGATTACTTTGGTACCTTCCTACCAAACTTACGGCAAGGTTTACATCAGGTCTGGTACACAGCATGGCATACATAATAGACCCTATGGCCGAGGCATAGGGGATGACACTCATCTTTTCTCTATCTTCTGCTGTGGTCGGGCATTGAGCCGCGCTCAATCTCACACCTTGCAATAAAGGCAAGAACCCCTTCTTGGACTGATCCATATTGAACTTCTTCAATATCTTGTCAAGGTACGTGCTTTGTGAAAGACCAATGAGGCGTCTCGATCTATCTCTATAGATCTTGATGCCTAATATATAAGCAGCTTCTCCAAGGTCCTTCATTGAAAAACACTTATTCAAGTAGGCCTTTATGCTTTCCAAGAATTCTATATCATTTCCCATCAATAGTATGTCATCCACATATAATATGAGAAACGCTACAGAGCTCCCACTCACTTTCTTGTAAACACAGGCTTCTCCATAAGTCTGTGTAAACCCAAACGCTTTGATCATCTCATCAAAGCGAATGTTCCAACTCCGAGATGCTTGCACCAGCCCATAGATTGAGCGTTGGAGCTTGCACACCTTGTCAGCATTCTTAGGATCGACAAAACCTTCTGGCTGCATCATATACAATTCTTCCTTAAGGAAACCATTAAGGAATGCTGTTTTGACGTCCATTTGCCATATCTCATAATCATAGAACGCGGCAATTGCTAACATGATTCGGACGGACTTCAGCTTCGCTACGGGTGAGAAAGTCTCATCGTATTCAACCCCTTGAACTTGTCGATAACCCTTAGCGACAAGCCGAGCCTTATAGATGGTCACATTACCATCCGCGGTTGTCTTCTTCTTAAAGATCCATTTATTTTCTATGGCTCGCCGATCATTGGGCAAGTCAGTCAAAGTCCATACTTTGTTTTCATACATGGATCCTATCTCGGATTTCATGGCTTCAAGCCATTTGTCGGAATCCGGGCCCGCCATCGCTTCTTCATAGTTCGAAGGTTCACCGTTGTCTAACAACATGATTTCCAGGACAGGGTTGCCGTACCACTCTGGTGCGGAACGTGTCCTTGTGGACCTACGAAGTTCAGTGGTAACTTGATCATGATCGTCATCATTAACCTCCTCTCTAGTCGGTGCAGGCACCACAGAAACATTTTCTTGTGCTGCGCTACTCTCTGGTTCGAGAAGAGTCATCTCATCAAGTTCCACTTTCCTCCCACTTACTTCTTTCGAGAGAAACTCTTTCTCCAGAAAGGACCCGTTCTTGGCAACGAAGATCTTGCCTTTGGATCTGAGGTACAAGGTATACCCAATGGTTTCCTTCAGGTATCCTATGAAGACGCATTTTTCCGACTTGGGTTCGAGCTTTTCAGGTTGAAGTTTCTTGACATAAGCATCGCATCCCCAAACTTTTAGAAACAACAGCTTAGGTTTCTTCCCAAACCATAATTCATACGGTGTCGTCTCAACGGATTTCGACGGAGCCCTATTTAAAGTGAATGCGGCAGTCTCTAAAGCATATCCCCAAAATGATAGCGGTAGGTCGGTAAGAGACATCATAGATCGCACCATGTCCAACAGAGTGCGATTATGACATTCGGACACACCATTACGCTGAGGTGTTTCAGGTGGCGTGAGTTGTGAAATAATTCTACATTTCCTTAAGTGCGTGCCAAATTCAAGCTTCAAACATTCTCCCCCACGATCTGATCGTAAGAACTTTATTTTCCTATCATGTTGATTCTCAACCTCACTCTGAAATTCTTTGAACTTTTCAAAGGTCTCAAACTTGTGTTTCATCAAGTAGACATACCCATATCTACTTAAGTCATCAGTGTGGGTGAGAACATAACGATAGCCACCGCGAGCCTCAACGCTCATTGGACCGCACACATCAGTATGTATGATTTCTAATAAGTTGGTTGCTCGCTCCGTTGTTCCGGAGAACGTAGTCTTGGTCATTTTGCCCATGAGGCATGGTTCGCACGTGTCAAATGATTCATAATCACGAGACTCCAAAAGTCCATCTGCATGGAGTTTCTTCATGCGTTTGACACCAATGTGACCAAGGCGGCGGTGCCACAAGTATGTGGGACTATCATTATCAACCTTACATCTTTTGGCATTCACACTATGAATATGTGTAACATCACGTTCAAGATTCAATAAGAATAAACCATTGACCAGTGGGGCATGACCATAAAACATATCTCTCATATAAATAGAACAACCATTATTCTCACATTTAAATGAGTAGCCATCTCGCATTAAACGAGATCTAGATACAATGTTCATGCTCAAAGCTCGCACTAAATAACAATTATTGAGGTTTAAAACTAATCCCGTAGGTAAATGTAGAGGTAGCGTGCCGACGGCGATCACATCGACCTTGGGACCATTCCCGACGCGCATCGTCACCTCGTCCTTCGCCAGTCTCCGCTTATTCCGCAGCTCCTGTTTTGAGTTAGAAATATGAGCAACCGCACCGGTATCAAATACCCGGAGCTACTACGAGCGCTGGTAAGGTACAGATCAATAACATGTATATCACATATACCTTTGGTATTGCCGGCCTTCTTATCCGCTAAGTACTTGGGGCAGTTCCGCTTCCAGTGACCGTTTGCCTTGCAATAAAAGCACTCAGTCTCAGGCTTGGGTCCATGCTTTGGCTTCTTCCCGGCAACTGGCTTACCGGGCGCGGCAACCCCCTTGCCGTCCTTCTTGAAGTTCTTCTTACCCTTGCCTTTCTTGAAACTAGTGGTTTTATTGACCATCAACACTTGATGTTCCTTTTTGATCTCCACCTTCGCTGATTTCAGCATTGAATACACCTCAGGAATGGTCTTTTCCATCCCCTGCATATTGAAGTTCATCACAAAGCTCTTGTACCTAGGTGGGAGCGACTGAAGGATTCTGTCAACGACCGCGTCATCCGGGAGATTAACTCCCAGCTGAGATAAGCTATTGTGTAACCCAGACATTTTGAGTATGTGCTCGCTGACAGAACTATTCTCCTCCATCTTACAACTGTAGAACTTGTCGGAGACTTCATATCTCTTGACCCGGGCATGAGCTTGGAAAACCATTTTCAGCTCTTGGAACATCTCATATGCTCTGTGCTGCTCAAAACGCTTTTGGAGCCCCAGTTCTAAGCTGTAAAGCATGCCGCACTGAACCAGGGAGTAATCATCAACACGTGCTTGCCAGGCGTTCATAATGTCTTGGTTTGCTGGGACGGGTGCTTCACCTAGCGGTGCTTCCAGGACATATGCTTTCTTGGCAGCTATGAGGATGATCCTCAAGTTCCGGACCCAGTCCGTATAGTTGCTACCATCGTCTTTCAGCTTGGTTTTCTCTAGGAACGCGATGAAGTTGAGGTTGACATTAGCGTGGGCCATTTGATCTACAAGACATATTGTAAAGGTTTTAGACTAAGTTCATGATAATTAAGTTCATCTAATCAAATTATTAATGAACCACTCAGACAGACATCCCTCTAGTCATCTAAGTGATACATGATCCGAGTCAACTAGGCCGTGTCCGATCATCACGTGAGACGGACTAGTCATCATCGGTGAACATCTTCATGTTGATCGTATCTGCTATACGACTCATGCTCGACCTTTCAGTCTCTTGTGTTCCGAGGCCATGTCTGTACATGCTAGGCTCGTCAAGTCAACCTAAGTGTATTGCGTGTGTAAATCTGGCTTACACCCGTTGTATGCGAACGTTAGAACCTATCACACCCGAGCATCACGAGGTGCTTCGGAACAACGAACCTTCGCAACGGTGCACAGTTAGGGGGGAACACTTATTTGAAATTTTAGCGAGGGATCATCTTATTTATGCTACCATCGTTCTAAGCAAATAAGATGTAAAACATGATAAACATCACATGCAATCAAATAGTGACATGATATGGCCAATATCATTTTGCTCCTTTTGATCTCCATCTTCGGGGCGCCATGATCATCATCGTCACCGGCATGACACCATGATCTCCATCATCGTGTCTTCATGAAGTTGTCTCGCCAACTATTACTTCTACTACTATGGCTCACGGTTAGCAATAAAGTAAAGTAATTACATGACGTTCCAGTTGACACGCAGGTCATAAATAAATTAAGACAACTCCTATGGCTCCTGCAGGTTGTCATACTCATCGACATACAAGTCGTGATTCCTATTACAAGAACATGATCAATCTCATACATCACATATATCATTCATCACATCCTTCTGGCCATATCACATCACATGACACTTGCTGCAAAAACAAGTTAGACGTCCTCTAATTGTTGTTGCAAATTTTTACGTGGCTGCTATAGGTTTCTAGCAAGAATGTCTCTTACCTACGCCAAAACCACAACGTGATATGCCAATTTCTATTTACCCTTCATAAGGACCCTTTTCATCGAATCCGATCCGACTAAAGTGGGAGAGACAGACACCCGCTAGCCACCTTATGCAACTAGTGCATGTCAGTCGGTGGAACCTGTCTCACGTAAGCGTACGTGTAAGGTCGGTCCGGGCCGCTTCATCCCATGATGCCGCTGAATCAAGATAAGACTAGTAACGGCAAGTAAATTGACAAAATCGACGCCCACAACAACTTGTGTTCTACTCGTGCATAGGAACTACGCATAGACCTAGCTCATGATGCCACTGTTGGGGATCGTTGCAGAAATTAAAAAAATTCTACGCATCACCAAGATCAATCTATGGAGTTTACTAGCAACGAGAGGGGAGTGCATCTTCATACCTTTGAAGATCGCAATGCGGAAGCATTGCAAGAACGTGGTTGGAGGAGTCGTACACGTAGCGATTCAGATCGTGGCAGAATCCGATCCAAGCACCGAACAACGGTGCCTCCGCGTTCAACACACGTGCAGCCTGGTGACGTCTCCCGCGCCTTGATCCAGCAAGGAGGAGTGAGAGGTTGAGGAAGAAGGCTCCAACAGCAGCACGACGGCGTGGTGGTGGTGGAGTGGCAGTTCTCCGGCAGGGCTTCGCCAAGCTCACGCGGAGGAGGAGAGGTGTTGGGGAGGGGAGGGGCTGCGCCTTGGATGTGGTGCTGCAGCCCTCCCTCCACCCCTCTATTTATAGGGAGAAGGGGGAAGGGGGCCGGCCCCTCGAGATGAGATCTAGAGGGGGGCCGCGGCCAAGGGGGAGGGGGCTTGCCCCCCAAGCAAGGGGGTGCCCCCCTTTAGGGTTCCCCCCAACCCTAGGCGCATGGGCCCTAGGGGGGATGGCGCCCAGCCCACTTAGGGGCTGGTTCCCTTCCACCTACAGCCCATAAGGCCCTCCGGGGCAGGTGGACCCTCCCGGTGGACCCCCGGAACCCCTCCGGTGGTCCCGGTACAATACCGGTATACCCCCGAATATTTCCGGTGACCGTATGATGACTTCCCATATATAAATCTTCACCTCCGGACCAATCCGTAACTCCTCGTGACGTCCGGGATCTCATCCGGGACTCCGAACAACATTCGGTAATCACATACAAACCTTCCTTATAACCCTAGCGTCATCGAACCTTAAGTGTGTAGACCCTACGGGTTCGGGAATCATGCAGACATGACCGAGACACCTCTCTAGCCAATAACCAATAGCGGGATCTGGATACCCATGTTGGCTCCCACACGTTCCACGATGATCTCATCAGACGAACCACGATGTCGAGGATTCAAGCAATCCCGTATACAATTCCTTTTGTCAATCGGTACGTTACTTGCCCGAGATTCGATCGTCGGTATCCCAATACCTCGTTCAATCTCGTTACCGGCGAGTCACTTTACTCGTTCCGTAATGCATGATCCCGTCACCAACTACTTGGTCACATTGAGCTCATTATGATGATGCATTACCGAGTGGGCCCAGAGATACCTCTCCATCATACGGAGTGACAAATCCCAGTCTCGATCCGTGCCAACCCAACAGACACTTTGGGAGATACATGTAGTGCACCTTTATAGCCACCCAGCTACGTTGTGACATTTGGTACCCAAAGCATTCCTACGGCATCCGGGAGTTGCACGATCTCATGGTCTAAGGAAATGATACTTGACATTAGAAAAGCTTTAGCAAACGAACTACACGATCTAGTGCTATGCTTAGGATTGGGTCTTGTCCATCACATCATTCTCCTAATGATGTGATCCCGTTATGAATGACATCCAATGTCCATGGTCAGGAAACCGTAACCATCCATTGATCAACAAGCTAGTCAACTAGAGGCTCACTAGGGACCTGTTGTGGTCTATGTATTGTGACGCCCGGGTAATCAAGCTACAGTAACCCTCTGGTAATGATGCCATGTCACCTCGATTACTATTGATAATCTCGCGTTAGTTCAGAACCGATCCAAATTCAAATTTGAATTAAAGTCAAAACAATTAAAGTTTTCAAAAGTCAAAACTAAATTGTTCCTAATGTGTCAAATAATCCGTAATAAATGTTGGTGAAGAAATCATCTTTTAATAAAATACTTAAATGCACTAAATAAACTAAAACAACGATAAAACAATTATCTAAAATGCTTTTAAAGTAATAAGCAAATGCAAAATACTTTATTTAAAGTGCCAAAATATTTGGGGTTTTGACCTAATTAATAACACCAAATTAGTTGTCGCTTTTAAATTTTATAAAACTAAAATAAAAGAAAATAGAAAAGAAATAGAATAAAAAAATCAGAACAAAAAAAAAGGAAAAGACCCCGTGGTATCTTGATAATACTCGTCGGACCAATGCACCCTTCCAACCTCTATTATGATCACCTTCGAGTATTACCCCGTGGTATCTCGATAATATAACATAACCATATTACTTATGAGTTCTTCAATGGATTATTTCTCACCGATTCCAATTATCCCCCGGGTTCTGAGTTGTTAGACACTCAAGGACACCGATAAGTGAATCAATTCCGCACTCCGATTCAATAACTCTAAGCAACCTTCGATGCTTATGAGTTTATTAATCCTTCAAGTCATTCCTAGCCTGATCGGCTACATCATTATCGTGCTAAATTTTAACTGTGCCACCCGGTCCTTATTCCCAGAGCACAACATTCGACGATGAGCTCAGCTTACGTCGATTTTCCTTGTCATATCATTTCACCTTGAATAGCAAGCTTGATTTCAAGCATGTGTCATACCCTTGGTTCCAATAACTTTTCGCTTCACCATTCCTTTGACTTGATGTCATTGCCGATCTATTACATCTTCAAGAAACCTCTCGACAAGTGTGTCGTGATCATCATCAACATTTTAACTTCTTCCGAGATATCAATTGAATTCATGATGAGAAATTCAATGCTTGCCCCTTGATGATCTGTGTTATCATCGACCACATCTATGCCTTCCTTTCAAACACAGACTTGGTCTTGTTTTGAATGAACTTTAAGTTCCTGGCTATCCAGCTTATCTTATGTCCTACCTTGAAGTAATACCATCTTATATATTAAGAATGTTGTGAGAATTTCACCACCTCTTAAGAATTCTTGATAAAGGTGATACTTCTTGCCATATCCGTTCATTCCTTTCAAAACTTCTAGCAACCCTATTGCTTTGAAGTTAATGGTCGATAATTCATTCTTAGACTATTGATTATTGAATCACCATTCCGACGTTGGTCGCGCAACCCAGCCCATATTTCGGGTGCACCCTTCAACCAATGTTTACTTGTGTATGTTTTCCTCGAGCATTCATCATTATACCATTTGATCTGACAAATGTTATCTCCTTGTTCACATAGTTGTGGAAATCCATCTTTTGTTAATCTCGATGAATTGTTGCTGAGTTCATCAGCTACCACCTTATCCCTTCATTGGTTTAATGATGAGCTCTTATTTCGGAACTCGCTTCCGTGGTAAATTTCCCGAGAATCTTACAATGTCGTCTAAGACTTATTCTATAAATTTTCCGATGGATCCTTTGTATACAAAGTCTGACCTTTGCTTGAATACCTTGTCAATGCTATCTCAAAGCATGTCACTGGTACTCCGATTTTCAGTAAGAACATTTGAAGCAAGATGCTAAATTTTCTTTATCAATTATCCAAACACCATTGTATGGGTCATGTCATGAAATTCCTCTCCCATTACCTAAATGGTTTTCTACTTTCTATCCTGTCATGGATATCATGCTCTGCTTGTTCTTGGGAAGGATATACCCCCTGAAATAAGTGTTTAAACACATTTTCCTTTCCATTGTTCTGTTTAATCTGATGATCACATTTTCCTTTCGATTGTTTGGTTGAACTTTCTTGTGATCTATATGATCTAAGCAGTAATATTCTTCTGCTTATGTAAACACCTTGATGTACAACCGTGTCAGTAAGACCCTGTTACTTTTGTTGGTGACATTCCGGTAACCACCGATGGACGAGAACTTTGCCTATTGGTCCGCCTCGTTTCAACGAGCAGGAAAATGGTTCTCTTCGTCCCTCGCCCTTGGTACCGACGATGTTGCTGACATATAACTGACAGGCTACCCTCTGACATGCCTTGCTATCATGATCGTGCAAGATGTCACCGCCCTTCCTACTTTAACCACATGGTGGGCCCATAACCCACAGTTCCATAGGATCAAAACCTGACTCTCCTGTGCACCCCCTATTCCCAAATTTATTCATCGCGCGTGGCCTCGTATGTAATTCACGGACCACCGTCCTACTGATCTATACTGGCATCAGACATAATACTTATTCCGATTGCTTTGAACCCCTTTCACACTCTGTTTCAGGCATCGAACGATTGCCTGCCGCTTGAAACTTCTCATGACACCTTCTTGCCTTACTCTCGATATTTTCTAAAGGTTTTTAATTCAAGATTTACTTCCCCCACCTTCCCCGATGTTATCAACAAGTTAGTCAACCTTGCAGAGGTCTGTTCTCCCAGCCCCTTTATTCTTTCGTAAGTACGATGGAGTTCCCAAAGAAAGGATGCCAACTTCATCATGAGAACTTGAAACAGAGAACTAAAGACATCAACGAAAAGGATCGACTACTTCGGGAAGAGCAATCAAGACCGAGAAGATTCGTTAGAATTTTGTAACCAAATCTTTCCCCCTTACACTACCACTTAAATCTCGGGACGAGATTTCTTGTAGTGGAGGAGAATTGTGACGCCCGGGTAATCAAGCTACAGTAACCCTCTGGTAATGATGCCATGTCACCTCGATTACTATTGATAATCTCGCGTTAGTTCAGAACCGATCCAAATTCAAATTTGAATTAAAGTCAAAACAATTAAAGTTTTCAAAAGTCAAAACTAAATTGTTCCTAATGTGTCAAATAATCCATAATAAATGTTGGTGAAGAAATCAACTTTTAATAAAATACTTAAATGCACTAAATAAACTAAAACAACGATAAAACAATTATCTAAAATGCTTTTAAAGTAATAAGCAAATGCAAAATACTTTATTTAAAGTGCCAAAATATTTGGGGATGTGACCTAATTAATAACACCAAATTAGTTGTCGCTTTTAAATTTTATAAAACTAAAATAAAAG